>NC_081766.1:25735498-26020498 GCF_963082965.1 Carassius carassius | reverse complement strand
AGAAATTGTACTGGTTTTTATTTAGAAAAAATCAGAAAACTCATGATCGAAAGAATCTAATGCCTCAATCTTGAAAAAGGAACTATAATACATATATACAAGTCTTTTTGAGACACTGGATTGCACAGTTTTCACTCAGGAGCCATTTGTTGTACTCCAGTTCTCCAGGCGTTTTTGGATCCTTCAATCCAGTCATTTAAATGTGGTGCTCTCTGAAGCAGTTCCTGTCTAACTGCAAGCATAGTCCCACATCACATTCCTTGCACTTCCATGGGGTACTCCTTTTGCATCGTATGCAACTCTGTGAAAGGTCTTGAGTATCACTCACAGGAACAGGCAGATGATTACATCTCTCTCGAGCTGCCATCCAGGGGAACACCTGTGAGCGGAGCTGCTAGCAGCTCCTGAAATTTTTTCCGTGTCATGAGCTTATCATGGTGGATGGCACACATCTCTTTGTGTAAAATGAAGCTGTTGGTCACTGCAATGTCCAGGAAGTGCTGGAAAATGGTCACATATGACTTGTTTTATGGGGCACCGACTTTGTTCTGAGCATCTTGTTGGAGGTGTCAAGTCCCCCCATGTACTTATTGTACAGCTACAGCAGCGACCACTGCCCCGGCCCCTCTGAGATGGTGTTGTGTTCAATGTAGATGGCCCATTTGCTTCTTCATAGATAACTGGAGTAAGCCACACTGAAAAAAAAAAAAAGGCAGCATGTATTACAAACTCACTATATATGTACATAAAAATACTTTTCATTATGAAGCAATTAGTAAGAGAAAATTTGTACAAATAATATATAAATGTATAATATAATAAATAACTATAATCATAATACAATAAAATAATAAAAATAAAGCCTGCAGTTACTTACATTTGCATACACACAATCACACACACATACATGCACCTACACACACACGCAAATATACAGATATAGACATAAAAACAAAGTCACGCAAGCGCGTACACGCACACATTTGCATACACATCATAGACTGTATAAGATACACAGATACACACAAACAGATATACACACACACAAAGATATACACATGCACACATTAGCAGTAGCACACACAAACACACATAAACATATGCACACATGCATACACTTACACAAACATACATATAACGTTACACATACACGCACACATTCGCATACACACACACGCACCTTTACTTACACACACACACACACACAGAGAGATATGTCCATGCACTTACATACACAATTATGTATGCATGCACACGCACCCATACACATAACGCTAACGTTACATAAGCAAATATGAATGCATGCATGCACATACGCACTTACACGTGTGTGCAACGCACATATAAGTGTGTGAAACAGTGTTTTTTCGAACAGAAACACGGAGTCTGACTATTTTATTCATTTCTCATCGATTCATCAGAAAGAAACAAATAAATAAGCTTCACTTACCAATCCACGACTGGATCAAAACCAGTACACCTCCTCAACGTCTGAATAGACTCCGGGTCCGATGAATCATGTTCAGTCTCTTCCCAGGTGTAATCAGAGATCAAATCAATCGCCTCCTCTCGTGTAAAACCTTTTTTCGCCATGTTTTTGTTCGTTTTTGTTTATATTTCACACTCTCAAACTTTCAAACCTGCTGCGCTCCGTATCTCCCGCTTCAACTCCGCCCTTTCCCCTCTCCCCGAAAGCTGCTGTGATTTGCTGCTGGAAAGCATGCAGTTACCGTATTAAGCTGTATATTGTCTTAAAGCGCAAGCTGTCTTCTATCAGATGCAATTCGATTTTTTTTCATAGTGCAAACGGTTGCTGAGTTATGAAAACATTAATACCGCATGGTAAATTGTGTCGGCGCCGACACGTTCGGTTTTAAAGGGTTAATTACTCGCCCTCAAGTCAATTCGATGGAAAACCATGCATAGTTTTTTTTTATTTTTAATGGATTTTTTTTTTGTATAGTTTGTCCAAGGTTTTTTATTTGAAGTAGGTTTTTTTTTTTATTGTATAAAAATAGAATTAGAATTAATTTAGATACTAATTATACACTATTTGCTTAAAGTTGTCTTGTGTTTGATGTGAAATAAATCCAATAGTTTAAGATTATTTTAAGTTTGTACAACTCATTCATCCTGCGAGAAGACTTGTACTGACAAATGATGACTTCTCACTGGTGATACCAGATGGTTTTAGAAGACAATTACTCCTCGTCGCTTCCTGTCGTTTCAAAGAATAGTGCAACGGAGAACACAAGTATAAAATTATCTCCATAATGAATATGCAAAATGTTGTTACAGTGCAAACTTCAAAACACAGGAAATAATCATTTATTACAAATTATTCTGATTTCTTGGATGCATTTTTAGAATACTTCTCCCATCAACTGGTCACAATGCACAACACTGCCACGGACTCATGTAAACAAGTATGGATGAGAAGTGCTCACTTCTGACAACAGGTGTTGCTGAACAGCAGAAATGCAGCCATTACCCTGGAAACCCCAGAAACAATGCAGCTGCAGCGCTACTTTCTGAAACCCATTTAAATGATTTAAACAGCCATTCATATTTGTGTATTCACTATGGTGCTCATCATAGCGCCAAATATTTAGACTTAATAGGCTATTTATTTTCAGTCATTTTTACGTTTTAATCTGGACTACAACATGCCCTACATTTGTTTGAAATTCTTTGTTTTGATTCTTTATTGTTCAGTCAAACTTTACATGAAGGCTCCATTAGATTACATTAGTTAATTTGTTAGTAAAAAATAAACTGCCCATGAAAAATTATTCTAAACATTAATCAATCTTAGTTAATTTCAATATTTAATGAGATCTTATTGTAAAGCGTTACCTATTGGTCTGTATTCTTTTGCACTTTAATCTGTGGGAAATTATTTTACTTTTATAAATTTTTTTGTATATTGCTTTATTGTATTTGAAAAGTTCAGTTTATTTTTGTTATAAGAAAAAAGTTATTAAACATTTTATACTTTGACAACACTTTTTTTTCAACTGTTTCAATACCGTGATAAAACCATTAGCAATTAATCGCAACATGAAAATTTGATACCGTCACATGCCTACCCCCATCCAACTACACCAACATTTTCACATTTGTGATACTTTTTAATGTAATTTTAAAGTTTATTGCTATGGTAGCCAACATACTCATTTCATAAAGCTAGCTTTTTTTATGTTAGCATATTCATCAGACAATAATAACACCATTTGGAATGTGTAAAATCAGCAGAATTTGAATTCCGGGTGAAAATAAATGAGAACAAAGGCACAGAGTTGTGTTAGGCTATTTTTATTCCATTGCAGTCTCTTTACAGTCAGTACAATCATAAAAATAGACTTGTGTGATTATAATTATAATGCTTCTATTTAATTGAGGTCTGTCTGTTTGGCGCGCATGCGTGAGGTGGTGCTTGTTCATTGAAGTTTAGCGGAGAATCCCAGAACAGAAAGCTCATGCACTTTTGACAGAAAAATCTAAATATTTCCAGGGCTTTCTAACATTTACAGATGGAGGATATACTTGTGATATGGAAGTTATGCATTCAGGAAGACTGCACATCTCAAACGCATTAAACAGTGTGAGTAGCCTGTGTCTTTCTGTCTGAGCATATGACGGGCTGAGCCGCGTAAACTACTGCGAAACGAAACTATAAACTTATCAGTCTCTAAAGGCCTTAATATGAAGCTTGTCACATGTTAAGAACAAATTGGATTAACCACTTTCTCTGCAGCAGCTCAGTCTGTGTCCTCGCTATATTTTCAGATGCACTCATATCAAATTGCCGTATATCGATATAAACGGTATTGCCTCATATTGAATCGCTTATGAAGAAAATATAGATATATTGTACACACTTGATATACCGCCCAGCCCTGTGCTAGCCTTTGCAAATAAACACTCCACTATTAGTACAAGCCCATTACCTTTACAGAAAATGCACTCTGTTTAAAAGTCAGTACAGCCAATTAAAAATAACTCCTGGTACCATCGCATCATTATAGGGTGGTTGTGTACACACACTGCTATCACACATTAATATCCAAGCAACATGTGAAGGTGAATTTTGCATAATAGGTCCACTTTAAGTAAAACACTGGGGCAATGTTGGTTTTCTCCGTTGGCCAGTGACATAATATAAGCATTTGTTTTTTAATACACGCTTGTTTTGAAATGGGCTGGGCGGGTTATATGACGCGTGCTGTTTTCTGTGCTGCGGAACACACACAAAGCGCATCCACAAAAGCTTACCTCTTATAGCTCTCTCTATAATTCTGTTTATTTGTCAATTCGAATGTGTATCAAAATATCCTATAAATTCCAATCGAAAATCTGACTTTGAAAATAAGTCCTCTGTGTAAAATAAGTAAAATAAGTCCTCTGTGACATCTTAACATCTCAGCACTCTAAATAGACATAGGCTCATTTAGCCTATAAATAGACCAACGCACCAATAAAAACAAGTCTTTTTTTAACAAATTAAATTAAGATAAATTTTAAATTAGGATAAGGATGGGCATTTGACAATAACGAAATTAAGATAAAGGCTCCTCCAGATTTGCTTCACCACCAGCAGCTGACATTTAATAAAAGAATAATGCCAACATTAGTGTAAATACTCTGTCCACATTATGCATTTAAGACTCAATGAATATTTAGTTATCATTTGAAAAATCTTTTCTCACAGAGATTAGACTAAGCCTACATGTTTTTGTGGAGGAAAATTATTGAATCCACTGTAGATGGCTTCAGCGCATTCCTGATGGTGCGTCATTATTCACTCATTATTCTCATTATAAACATGATCTCAACTAGGGCTGCAACTAACGATTATTTTGATAATCGATTAATCTGTCGATTATTTTTACGATTAATCGATTCATCTTTATGTACTTATATTTTAGTTTTGCCCATTTTTTCCAATTAAATTATTAACAAAGGGTCTTTATCATTCAAGATAGACTTTTAGAGATTTTAACCATTTTGCATTGTCATATCCTCATCAAAAATATACCTGGAGTTTTGTTGTATTATGTGTTAGTAATCCTTTGTCAAACTCTTCTGCAATCAAAACACTGACCCATACTCTAGCAAATTCCACAAGGAGATTTCAAATAATGTTTTCACCATGGCACTCCTTAGGGCTCCTAAAGTAGTTTAATATCCCGAACAAAGCTTAAGGAATCTTTCAGAAAATATTTTCACGAAGAATAAGAATAAAACAGAATAAATTTGCAATACATTGCATTTTATTATTTTTTTCCTGTAAACACACAACTTATACCTGGGAAACAGCTTTATAGCTTATGCTGTGAAATTGTAAACAATCCTTCGAATAAAGTGCTAGTGGCATGAAACCTGAATGGAAGTCACATTTTAAAGTAAAATCCATCAGAAGGTTGTCCAGAAAAATACTTCAAGCACTTCAAATACATTTAAACCTTTACCTCTCTCATTCAGTCATAATTAGGGTGCAAGACTGAATTAGGAACTGGTAAACGACAAACTGATCACAGAAAATGTTTGTAAGTCTTTAAATGTTAACTGTTAAAAAGCAATGTTATTAGTTTTTACGACTAAACATTTGCAAACAACATTGTACAGGAGAATCTGCACAAATAAGTCTTAAACAGTCAAACAGTTCAGTAGTGCAGAGTTTACAGGTTACTCTTCTTTTTTGAAGGCTCAAAGTAAAGTTCTCCCACACTTTGGATGACTTCGTTGGATTAGTTTTATCTTCCACTTTTTTCTTTTTTTTTTTCTTTCTCAAGCTTACTCCACTGCCGTCTGTCTCCACCATCTCGCTGAATGCTGCAGACGCAGTTCGGGAAGCATGTGACATAAAACGAGGCCAGCTATTGACTATTTGCTACTTCTGCTGTACTGGCTGAATAAAACCTGCGGTGGCTCATTACTGCCACACTTTGGTCATCGCAGATTTAAAATATGCACAAAATGAGCCGTTTACGGCAAATAAAAGTTGTTTAGCAACTAATCGATGACTAAATTAGTTGACAACTACTTTAATAATAGATTTTAATCGATTAAATTGATTAGTTGTTTCAGCTCTTATCTCAACTTTTCCACACCTCAGACTTTGCTTTAGTTGCTGGTGCAACCAAAACATAATCGCCAGGGGCAAGCCTCTGTTACACCTACTCAGCATCCATTTTCGCATCTTTCTCGCAGTAATCGAAACACATGACATGACAACCCATCATGCGACACTGTAGCTGACGGCTGCATGGTTACGACTATGCTGCCTCTGTCACCCGGATGCCCTGCTGTGGAGGAGCTGCAGCTGGAACCGAACAATGTACTGGACTCCCTGAGCTAATTGCATACAAAGCCATACCTACAGCCCTTTTCTTACTGTCCTCAATTAAAGTTTGGATGGGTCTCAAATTCTGAAAACTTGTCAACCTAACTATTTCCCTGCATTTATCACATGTGAATCCCTCATTGCCAACAGAGAGAGCTAAGGCATACATATGGCAAGCAGTGCAAAAACAATAGCAGAAGTAGCTATTACTCAGGGTGATTGAAGAATGATTCTGACTTACCAACGTTGATGAAAAAATGGTGCGAGAGAGAAGACGTAATAGACGCAAATAGAAACGTTAAAAAAAAATATTCAGTTAAAATGTCTAAAATACATTCAAACATGGTTATCTGGTTTTAATTCTAATTACTAAAGTTCTATCATTAATAATTGATTATCTCAGTGGTGTGAATCATTTTGTTAAAGGTCCCATGACATGAAAATTTCACTTTCTGAGGTTTTTTAACATTAATATGACTCCCCCTAGCATGTATGTGGTCCCCAAGTTTCTAAAAATTTAGTTAAACTTAAAAGTGTAAATCGAGATTTTACTATCTTTCTCTGCCTTTGAAAAAACAGAAGCTCAAACGGGCTGATCTGGAATCTCCTCTTTGTGACGTTGTAAAGAGAAATGTTACCTCCCCTTTCTCTGCTTTGCCTGCCCAAATATTTACATATAATTCAGTCTCAATGTCAGCAAAGGCGTAACAAACAGACTTTTATGATATGGATTCGACAGCACCGGCACAAACAGTGAGTAACAGTGTTTATTAATGCCTGATCTGTGATCAGTGATTTCTGATGTGTAGTTAATCATTCAAGTTCACACACTTTCTTTCTAAATCGTTTAATACTGTTTATGCATCAGTGAATCAAGCCAGTGACTAAACGATCAACTTCACGTTGTTTCTCTTAGTAGCATGAAACAAATCTGTTATTTAAATTGTGATTTAACTACAGAGAGCGATCAAAGAACGCTCCCTTTTTTTCGGAGCTCTCACACATCGCGAGTATATATATTATCTGCACACTTGCCTAAACTGCCGTTACAATGAATGACGCTGTTATGCTGCACAACGGAGCTCTTACTGTATTCATGTGTTTGCTGTTAGTTGTGGTGAAAGCATTTTGTGAGAGAAAACGTCTTGCAATAATGACGAGATGACTGCATTCACGCGACTGCATTCACACTCAATGCTGCTCATCACTGCAGCCTTTCATGTGATGGGAAAAGATCGAACAAATAATTATATAATCAACAAATCCACGATTCGTTAATCTCGACCGCTGTCGTATATATATATATTTGAGAGGGGTCCACATGTAATACGCATTTCAAATGCAAAGATGTCAGCCAATCACAACAGTTGTCGTTTCCTCGGAGTCTCACAGCAGACACGCCCCTTCAAACAGAGCATTCAAGCCAGAGGGCTAATATCAGGATATAAAAAATGCTTTTTATTTTTAAATTTTAAATGTAAAAATCATACTAACAATATAAGTACACCTAAGGAAACATTAAAAAGCATTTAAAGAAAAGGAAATAATCCATGTCATGGGACCTTTAACTTTGTGGTTATGAGACGCGTCACTCTCACGATAAATTGCTTTACAGATCTATCGCTTTTGCTGCTCAGAAATATTCATGCAATCATGCAGCACATCACAACACAGAAGATCTGCACTCCGGCGTGGCTAGCACTCACACTCACTGATCTATATATAACTAAACTGCGCTCTTGCCCACCTCTTCCAACTGAGCCTGTGACTGCTAAACAGAACGATCACACTAGTCAAACGAAACAGGCTTTGGGGGTCAAACGTGCTCCGGCACGGATAGAATTGCCTAGTGTGAGCACACCTTAATTATTTTCCCGAATTCTGCACACACCTGCCCATCTAGTGTTCCCCGCGATCGTGCAGCTTTCTAAAAAGAAGGTGCATGTTATAATCTTATGATCGAGGCTCTGGACTTTAAGCATAACTTGTTTTTCTATAACAAACTATTAAATATTTTCTATAAAAACATTTATGTCCTGGCCGGTCCGTAGAGGGTTTGTGAGCACAGAACGCTGTTTAGAGTCCCAGCTTCAGAGGAGACAACAGAGCAGAGGATTTATTCATTTACTATATAGTGCTGCTGCCACACAGATCTAAAATCAATTTATTTAGCAATTTATTTCCCAGCTGTTTACCTTCACAGACATGTACAGACTGTTTTTGTAGCTCGTGTGTTTTTTAACGTAAACTTGTGTGTAATTGAGAACTTAGTTTAGTACTCACTAGGGATAGGGACACTATATTTTATGTATTGCACTGTATTTTACTTTATTATGCCGGTATCAAATTTTCCTGTTGCGGTTAATTGATTATGCTTTTATCACGGTATACGGTATTATCACGGTATTGCCATTTTGTTTTAAAAAAAAGTGGTCATAAAACAGCATAACAGGTTAAATAACTTTTTTTCTTATAACAAAAATAACAAAATTATTAAAACAATAAAGCATTACAGAAAAATATATAAAAGTTAACTGTTTTACACATTAAGGTGCAAAAGAACTATAAAAACCAATAGGTATCACTTTACAATAAGACCTCATTAGTTAACCTTAGTTAATGCATTAACATTCAAGGCAAGGCAAGTTTATTTATATAGCACATTTCGTACACAATGGTAATTCAAAAAGAAAGGAAAAAAAAGTAATGAAGAAAAATAGTCACAAAAGTAAAACAAGCAATTTAAGAACTTGAAAATGAAAATGATAAAAAAATTGACTTAAAATGAATTTAAGACTAAAAAATAGAAAATGATTTTACATAATACAGTGCAGTACATAAAATATAGTGTAATCAGTTCGGACATCGCATAGTGCTCATTAAATAAATGCACAGCTAAACAATGAACAATAGATACATTTACTATAGAAGTTAGTAATCTTTGTTAAAAAATCTTAGTCTTAGTTCATGTTAGCTCATTAAATAACACAGTTGCAACTTTCAATTTTAACAATGTGTTATTAAATATTGGAATACCTAAGATTAATGAATGTTCAGAATATTTTTTTCATTGGCAGTTTAACTAATAAAGCCATAATGTAAAGTGTGAATGAACAATACAAGATCAAAACACTTTCAAACAATATCTAGGGCATTTGTAGCCCAGATAAAAAAAATTTAAAAAAAGAATGTTTGAAGATAAATATCCTATTAAGTCTAAATATTTCGGTATTTGGCTCTGTAATAAACACCGTAGGGAAAACACAAATCTGAATGGTTATTTAAAATTATTTAAATATGGTTTAGAAAGTAACAGCTGCTTTTTTTTTTTACTGTGTTTACAGGGTAAGGGCTGCATTTAGAGTGCTGTCAGAGAGTGAATGTGCTTTCATTCAGCGTGTCTCTCATGTTCCTCCATGTGCTTCTCATACGTGATTGTTTACATCAGAGTGCATGCGCTCTTTCAAGCAGCATACAGCGATGTTGTGCATTTTAAGCAGCTGATGGGAATACTATTCTTAAAATGCATTCCAAATTCTGAATAATTTGTAATGTATATTTATTCACTGTATTTAGAAGTGCCCACGATAACAATATTGTGCATATTAATCACCGCAATACATCACATTACCGAATACCGGCACAATCTAGTACTCGCATGCTGTTTCTGTCCATTTGCATCGTGGGATCCTGTACCTTCTCCCAGAAGGTAAAAGTTCGTAACTGGAGTAAAGTACATGGGATGGGTCACTTAGGATACTTTTAGCCTCTTTCAAAGTACAAAGTTCAAAAAGAGACTGGATGCTGGGATAGTCTTTTAGCCCGATCAGTTTCATAGCAGTTCGTATGATACCTTGTATCTTTGTCTTAGATATTACATAGAGGTTTCCTTACCAAGTAGACAAGCCATATCTGATGACACTTTCTAACACAGATTGATTAAAAAAAGCAGCATAATTTTTCTATCAACATCATAAAACCACAATCTGTGAAGGAAATATAATCTTTGTAAAAAATCGTTCATAGACCCAATGAGCATGTGTGTCCCATGTAAGGGATTTATCTATATACACACCTAGGTACTTGTAAGATTGCACCTGTGCTAGGGCTGGGCGATATGGAGCAAAAAATATATCTTGATACATTTTGCTATATCTCGATATACAATATATAGATCTCGATATCTTTACAGGAAAAATAACCCCCCAAAAACTACTTTAAAATCAAATATGCCAAATATTACATGTTTAGGGCCCTATGAAATGTTTTATATTTTTCTTCACCATATGTTTTATTGATATCTAATTCTGTGTTTAAGCAAGTGTAATTATTTAAATGCATAAAAACAACTTAATATGTTAAATTGAAATGTTTTTTCCCCTCTGAAATTCTGTGTTCATTTTTCTGGTTATCAAATGAAGGCATAAAACATTCATTTAATTTATCTTTTAATTATTTTAAGTTAAGCAAACTTTATTTTTTGGTAAACAAAGGGGATTTACTATGAAAAATAATACATGGAAAAAATGTAATTATTCCTTAAATTATGTTCGTTTCATTTTAATAGTAGTAGTAGTAGGCTACGAACATTCTGCTGAACAATAGGCTAGTAATAGATTTCTGGCAAATACTTTTATTTTGACTGGTTTACCGTTACAGTTCTGTGTATGTGATACTACAGTCTATGATGTGATATGACGCTAGTTTTACTCAAATCAAACGGTCAGATACTCATGCATTGACTCTCAGTGCAGTTCTGGAGATGTTGTTTGTGTGTTCACATCCTCATTTAATGAGAGGACAGAAGCTGAAATCAACGCGACCGCCACGCGTGCTTCCGGGTGTGTAATAAAACGAAGAAGCGCTTCTGCTCCATTCATTAACACAGACACGCAGAACATGCAGGATTCATATTTAAATAGATTTTCCGGCTTAATATTTACAGATATCCATATCGCGATTTGATGTGAGTGCAATGACCTACTTTTGATTAATTCATTTAAAATTTGACAAATTCAGTGACATTCCACGTTAAACTGTAAATTCCGTTTTTATGACTGGATTCTGCGATTCTGTCCGCGTTTTCTGCATCGTGGAAATCATAGGACCCTACAGGAGACATCTGCCTGCTGTTCGCCTGACACTTTAAAACCGATGTGTCTCCATATAATGGAGCCAGTTGGCTTTTTTGATACTAGTCCTGCAGCCTCCGGTCTGGTTGCGGACGCCACCATGTTTATGAGACAACACGCGAAGGGAGGGGTAACAAAATCAAGGAGGCGGGGGCGAGCACAGCACAGAGAAGACAAACAAGCAAAGTGGCGGAATCAGAATTAAATATAAACAATATATCGATATATACGATATGTCACAATCCATATCGTGTTTAAAAAATATCTCTATATATTTTAAATATCGAGATATCGCCCACCCCTAACCGGTGCTATTTCCTGATTGTGAACAAATACTGCCGTATGCTCTCCGATAACTTAAGGGTCAAAGATGATCTCCTGTGTTTTCTTAGTGTTCACTTTCAGGAAATTAGCATCACACCAGTTAATAAAGGAGGTAATCTCAGAATAATAGAGAGAGAGTCTTGCTTTTTTAATAAACTTAGAATAGCTGTATCATATCATCAGAATATTTCAGAATGAAGTTCTGTGGGTGCTTGTTAGAGCACTCATTAGTGTACAGTGTAAAGAGAACTGGTGAGCTGACACAGCCCTGAGGAACACCAGTACTACTGTATTTTACTTGAGACAGACTATCATTTACTTTGACTCTCTGAGATTTATCTGTTAAAAAAAGAATAGTACCACTGTATGAGGTAGGAGCTGTAATGACGCAGCTGTATTCTGGAAAGAGGGTGGGGAGAAGCAGCTCATTTGCATTTAAGGACACGGGCCTTAAAAACAGTGTGTTTTTGCTTCCACTCAAAAAGGACATTTTCAAAATTATATAATAGCCTGGGAGATGTATAAAAAAAAAAAAAGAAATTACATCTCGATATTGTCAATTTACGATATTTATGTATCTTGATATATTTTCATTTGCATTTAAATAATAATAAATTATTCCCATAAAAAAAAAACAATTTAGATTAAACAGCTAATTTAAGCAGTTAAAATCTAGACCAAGTGATCACTTAAAAAAAAAAGAAAGAAAAAAAAAAAAAAAATTAAATGAACACGTGTAGGCCTGTACGTAACTGAAGCAGTGCAAAACAAGTACAGAAAGTGCATTGCATACAACTTTTTAGTGCATGCAATTCACAATTTAAACTAAGCAACTGGGATAAGTATTTTTAATATTTTATAAATAAATTAATATTTTTATATATAAATGAATACCAGAGACTTTTGCACTCTCTGTCTATATTATGAAAACTGGTAAATATAACAGTGAAATTCCCTAATAGTAATTCCAAATGGCCATCGTCTTTGTTTCTCTATTCCAGCATTTCCCAAACTTTTTTTCCTGCACACCCCCTTCTATGTCCCAACCAGGTTGGCGCAGCCCCAATCCCCACTTAAAAAAAAAAAAAAAAAAACGCAACAAAGCTTTCTTTTATCGCTATATAAAGAGTCATGTTTAATCATGCGCAAATAACCAGAACATGCATGACAATAAAAAATCAACAAAGTTTCAATATAATGCCACAAAGCTACGCACAAGCTTCCACTTTTAAGAGGACGATTGACAGACACAGGCTCAGTAACGGAAAGCACAAAAAAGAAACATTGCAGCCGCGTAAAAGAAACATTGCTGCAATAGGCTAGGCCTATTAAATGACCATGGAGCTAGCAGCAGCATCATCTCAACCCGCGGCCCATCACGAATTCAAATGCGGCCCAACATGCTGAACACAATTAATGTTTTTTTTTTTTCAGTTTTACAATTAGGTTTTTTTTACATTAATTTAAAAATGTACTTAAGAAATATAAGCTATAGCCTAATGTTTTTTACGTACAATTGTTTCATATATTATTTTCAGACATGAGCAGACCTACTCACAGCATTTAATGAACACAAGTGCGCACTTTGGCAGAATTCAATTCAAATAGTCATCAACAGCCATTAGTTCGGTAAAATTGAGCATCAGAATGGACAAATTTGTTTTTAAGGGAGAAAAAAAAAAAATGTGGAAAATGCCAGCGAATGAACGCATAGAAAAAGTCAGAGTATCAGTAGTGAAGGAGAGTGTTGGATTTTCGGTTTGCCCCGCAACTTACTTGAAGAAGTTCAGGCAAATAGAAACACCATATACTACGTAGCAATCATCTTTAATTGAAGAAATGTGGCAAAACATCTCTAATATTATTAAATTCAAAAGTGCTTTCCATATTTGGATCAACATAGGCTACATTTGTGAACGCACATTTTCTGCAATGTCGCAGGTCAAGTTATGCTCCAGTGCGCGTCTTACAGACTGCATCTAAAGCCTATGTTAAACTTTCCGCGTCCGCAGGGAGACCGTTATGGACCGCTAGGTAGGCGTGACGTAAACATTGTCATGGGAGAGTGTGTGCGGATGCTCTGAGAGGACGAGCGCGTGCCTCCCACTTTTTATGACTGCGCGGACAAGTGCGCGTGGTCAGTAGGCTTCAAAAGCACAATTGCACATGTGGAGGCAGTGTGAAGAAGCCCATTGCTACTCGAACCTGTGCAATCCGTCAATAAAAGAATGTAAAGACAGTCAGATGTGCAGTAATTCTGGGCAACTGTTTGTTCACATGTTTGGTGCAGAGCCGACCATCAGCGTGCGCTTTCGGAAGTATAAATGGAAGAAGTCTGCGTCCGTGCTGGCCGTGTCCGCGTCTGGATTGCTCATGCGGAAAGTATAACTAACACAGGCTTTACAATTGCAACTTCATTGTGTGGTTACTCCTTTCGAGCTGAATCTAGCTCCCGACAGCATCAGGTGTTTTATTTATATGGGGAGTATAATTATTTATGTAAATGAATGTAATCGATTAGATATCATAATATTTATGCTATAATATTATAAATCAGGTTGGTTTGTATTGGTGACGTAATATGTAAATGATATGCGTGCGGCCCGCGAGACTTGCACTTGGACCACAGTGCGCCCGGTGGAAAAAAAAAGGTTGAGAACCACTATAACACAACGGTTATGGAAATTAGAATGACAGTACATTTAATTCAATTGCAATGAAGTTACAAACGATCCACATCATTAAAGAAAATAAGCTCTGAAATAGATAAAATAAATAAAAACAAGGATCAATCTGAAACTTTTCAATTGCGAAAATTAAATTAGCCTACACACGATCCACAACATAATTAAGTTGCAAAGATCATAGGCTCAAACGTAAAATAAAATAAGAGGATGCATCTGTAACTTTTCGAGTGCAGCGCAAAAGCCGCTCAGCCTGGAGCGAAAGATTTTCTCAAGATTTTTTCTTCGCTCATTTTCTTTCTCTATTCTCTTCGTCTCTGTTGCCTCCAAATCCTCACTCTCTCTTGGCCCCTCTCCTCCTGACTAACAATTTATCATAAGATGTCCCACTTGACAGTTTCCCTGATTCAGCAAGTTAAGCATATTTATAATATATATTATGGAATAAATGAAACGAGTTGGCACACATATAGCCTAGCCTGCAGTAGTACATTAAAAGAACAGTTCGTAGAAGACAGCATCGGTCTTCTACGTTTCCATCGAAAACTAATAAATTATAGTCTTTTTTTAATTTAAAATAAAAGCGATTACAAAGGAAATGTTTACTGTTCATGTTTTTATTGTATGGAAAAATCCCACTTAAACAGACCGCCATTCAATTTTTCCTCTCGCCCACCCCCTGGTGGCAACTCACACTTTGGGAATCCATGCTATATTTAAACATCAGCAGTCAAGTAAGTGTATTTATTCAACGATCACAATCGCAAACAATACAGTCGAGATCTCATGACAGAACACAGACAGGATGAACGATGCTTTCATTAGATCGCTAAACTCCAGCTTAGTGTTTTCAGATCATCGTCGGTGGCGCTTCTGTATTGAGTAAGCATGTGCCCATGGTTGCCAGATTGCTTAAAATAAGCAAACACCAGGCAGAAAAATGTATCCTTGTAACAGCGAAGCTCTGATTCTGGGATTTAAACTCTTGGTATCTGGCAACAGCTCTCATGAAACTTCTCGCAGTAGAGGAGTGTAGAACAGTCTAGTTACATGTTCCTTTTTTGGACGTTCGGCGTGTTCTTTAGGGAAAGTATGCTTGAATTTGAAATATTCGATATTCCTGATATTTTTTTTATTTTACATCGTCGTCAAAATTATTCAGATATAATTGCTTATATTCGATACATCGCCCAGCCCTAATAATAAATTATCTGTGGGGTATGTTGAGCTGAAACTTCACAGACAGACTCTGGGGACCCCTGAGACTTATATTACATATTGTAAAAAGGGGCATAATATGTCATGTTTAAGTGAACGTAAAGAGTTGAGAAGGAAAACAAGGGTGTATTGAATCCTTGTATTGACCGCAGCGGTTGCTGCCAGTCATTATAATGTTAATCAAAGAACAAAAAAGAAAATACCTCACTGATCTTGACTGAATCACTGAATCAACCTCAGTTTATATTTGATGTGCCTGTTGTTTGGCGCTGACCTCTGGATATTAGCTTCTGGGCCAAATCCTGGCTGAATGCAATCCATTCTTGCCTTAATAGTTCCCCTAGTTGATCACAATTTGTGGGCTTCTGCTTGTCCACTCGCCTTTTGAGGACTGACCGCAGGTTCTCTATGGGATTGAGATCCGGGGAGTTTCCTGGCCAGAGATCCAAAATTTCAATGTAATGATCTTCGTCACACTTTATTACTCTTGAATTGTGAATTGGTGCTGGTAAGCTTCATCAGAGAAAATAACTTTGCAACGGTCTTCTGCTGTCCAATCATTGTACTTCCTGCAGAATTTCAGTCTGTCCTTGACGTTTTTTCTTGGAGAGAAGTGCCTTCTTTGCCCTTCTTGACACCAGTCCACGGTCCAAAAGTCTTGGCCTCACTGTGTGTGCAGATGCTCTCACACCAACCTGCTGGCATTCGTGAGCAAGCTCTGCACTGCTGGTGACACAATTCTGTAGCTGACTCCTCAGCTGGAGATGGTCATGGTGCTTGCTGGACACTCTGGGACGTCCTGAAGACTGCTTCACTGCAGTCGAACTTCTCCCCTTGAAGTTCTTGATGATCGGGGTAATGGTTCTTTCAGGTGCAATATTCTTTATACCAACTTCCTTGCTTGAGGCCATTTTAATGCAAAGCGATGATGACTGCACGTGTTTCTTTGGAGGTATTCATTGCTAACAAGAACACAATGATTGGAAGTGCTTCCTCCCTCCATCAGTCTGCTCTTAAAATCGAATTAGTATGATAGTGATTTTACCTGACTAGTACTCATTCACACTTTCACATGTGCTGCTGATGTGATTAGTCAAATTAATGTTAGCTGGTCATAATGTTAACCTTTTAGCCAGCACAAAGACGCCCTCGTCCTGAACGCCATTCAACTTGCACGTGTCAGTGTTTATTTCAGTGACGACAGATCGCTGTTTTTCAATGGAAAGCTTATAAAGACTGTATATGCTACATTTGTGTAAGTCGTATACATAAAAACATGAGCAATGAAAACGCTGCACATACCAGTTCCGTCGTAATAACGAGTCATAAACGCATCCACAGCTGTAAATCCCGGTTTAGTTAGAAAGGTACGGCCTTTCTAGCTACGGCCTGACTGTGGGTGTTGAATACTGTGACCAAACACCAATAACACTTGTTATTTTGGAAAGTAATGCCATAAAATAATTAATTTACAATGTTACTTTACAATGTTACAATTAAGTGTTCCTGTGTTCTTGATACTCAAGAAAAAGGCGAAGGCTTCAGTTTCTTAATCTTAAGAAATAAAAGAATAACTCTTTAAATAATAAAACTTGTTACTTTCATAATAAAACTTGTTACTTTCAATGAAAGTCAATAATAAAAAAAATACTTTTAAAAGGAATTTTAATTACTGAAGTTATTTATCGTAATTCGTGTAGGTCATAAATTCAAATCCTAATAGTCATAAAAAGGTCTTAAAAAGTCTTAAATTTGACTGATTAAACCCTGCAGAAACCTCTCTCTCTCTCTCTCTCTCTCTCTCTCTCTCTCTCTCTCTCTCTCTCTCTCTCTCTCCCTCTGTTTCTCTCTCTCTCTCACACACTCACACTCGCTCGCTCTCTCTCACACACACTCACACTCGCTCTCTCTCTCACACACACACAATGAACAAAACTCTGCATTTAAACGGTCAATATCAAATACATAAACTAATAACAAAACATACTTACAGTAGCTGATTAAGAAGCGCCAGATTGTCTAGCAAAGTCAGAATATGTTCACGAAACAGTCATCCATAAAATGCGTTGCTTTTCTGTTGCAAGTAATCTACTTTCAGAAGTTCAAATAAAGTGCTTTTGCCTAGAAGCACAGCATCTCCCTGACATTGCTGCTTCAACACTAACTCCAGTTACTGAAATCATGGCGCCTTTCTTTGCATTAACATTTGGGCGGCATTATGCAAATATTTTCACATAGTGACGTAGATGTGGGGGCATGTTTGAATGAGCCATTTTAGGGGGCGTGGCAGAGTCACAACCTTGATAAATAATATCTCTTTGGTTTTGAGACTTTAGCCATTGCAACTTCAGGGGTCTTATCTATGCACAATCAGCTTATAACACTTCAAAGAGAAAGGCATACTTGAAATCGCATCATATGACCCCTTTAAGTAGGTTAAACAATTGTTTTTGTGATTAAACAAGTCTGAGTCAATACTATTTTTGTGGTTATTAACGTTATGCCATAAATCATGTAGATTCAGCTCAATTTATATTTTTGATTCTGGGGAACTTTCCTTCAGAGGCTTTTAAATTTAAAATGTTTACAGTAAGTTTAATCCCTTTTTCATTTTCAGCAAACGTGAAGAGGAAAAGAAGAGAGGGGTTCTTACAAATCCTGTTAAAATGAAAGAAATCCAAAAGATGGTGAGTAGTGTACTTTGCATGACATTTTGTGGTTGTGGTATGTTTAGTGTTCTCATAACTGAAGAGTTAACTCACCCTCACATCGAAATGAATTGGTCTCACCTCACAGGAAGTTGCATTGGAAATTAAATTGACAGAAATATAAATTTACCTATTTTGCAAACCAAGGTTAATGGCATTGTGGGAAATTAGTATTTCGCTCTGGTCCACAAAACAGAAGTTAATTTACTAAATATGATCTTAGACTTTTTTTTTTTTTTTGACTCTGTGAACTTTTGTTTTTAAATACATTCTGCAAAATATTGTACTTAAAATTAGGCCTTATTATACTTGAAATTAATTATGGTACACCTTCGATATCGATAAAAAAAATTCTGTACTGTGGACGATATAGGCACGTGCTGTCAGTGACGCAGACAACACACACGAACATGTGCTGTGCCTGCCTGTGATGAGGAGATTTTGAATAAAGTATGAATATTAGTCAAATTTAAAATTGCGTTTGAATGTTAGGTGTGCATCAGGGAACGTCATCAGTGGCGCATGAGATGCAGTGATAATGCATCTCAATAAATTAGAATATCGTGGAAATAAATTAGAATATCATGGAAAAATTCATTTATTTCAGTAATTCAACTCAAATTGTTAAACTTGAGTATTAAATACATTCAATGCACACAGACTGAAGTTGGTTGTATTTGGTTCTTTTAATTTAAATGATTTTGGCTAACATTTAACAAAAACCCACTAATACACTACACTAATTTGTTATCTCAACAAATTAGAATACTTTATAAGACCAATAAAAAAATAAAAAAAAAAAACATTTTTAGTGAATTGTTGGCCTTCTGGAAAGTATGTTCATTACAAACCCGATTTTAAAAAGTTGAGACACTG
This sequence comes from Carassius carassius, assembly GCF_963082965.1. Lineage (NCBI taxonomy): Eukaryota > Metazoa > Chordata > Actinopteri > Cypriniformes > Cyprinidae > Carassius > Carassius carassius. The sequence goes on along the minus strand of NC_081766.1, from coordinate 26,001,210 downwards.
TACAAATTGTGAGTACGAAAGGAATGGAATGTACAAATCTCAAACTTATATTTTATTCACAATAGAATATAGATAACATATCAAATGTTGAAAGTGAGAATGTTGGCTCATTTTGGATTTCATGAGAGCTACACATTCCAAACAAGTTGGGACAGGTAGCAGTAAGCAGCCGGAAAAGTTAAATGTACATATAAGGAACAGCTGGAGGACCAATTTGCAACTTATTAGGTCAACTGGCAACATGATTGGGTATAAAAAGAGCCTCTCAGAGTGGCAGTGTCTCTCAGAAATCAAGATGGGCAGAGGATCACCAATTCCCCCAATGCTGCGGTGAAAAATAGTGGAGCAATATCAGAAAGGAGTTTCTCAGAGAAAAATTGCAAAGAGTTTGAAGTTATCATCATCTACAGTGCATAATATCATTCAAAGATTCAGAGAATCTGGTACAATCTCTGTGTGTAAGGGTCAAGGCCTGAAAACCATACTGGATGCCCTTGATCTTCGGGCCTTAAGCGGCACTGCATCACATACAGGAATGCTACTGTAATGGAAATCACAACATGGGCTCAGAAAGACTTCCAGAAAATATTGTCAGTGAACACAATCCACCGTGCCATTCGCCGTTGCCGCCTTAAACTCTATATGTCAAAAAATAAGCCATATCTGAACATGAATTAGAAGTGCAGGCGTTTTCTCTGGGCCAAGGCTCATTTAAAATGGACTGTGGCAAAGTGGAAAATTGTTCTGTGTGGTCAGACAAAAATTTGAAGTTCTTTTTGGAACACTGGGACACCATGTCATCTGGACTAAAGAGGACAAGGACAACCCAAGTTGTTGTCAGCGCTCCATTCAGAAGCCTGAATCTCTGATGGCATGGGGTTGCATGAGTGCATGTGGCATGGGTAGCTTACACATCTGGAAAGGCACCATCAATACTGAAAGGTATATCCAAGTTCTAGAACAACATATGCTCCCATCCAGACGTCGTCTCTTTCAGGGAAGACCTTGCATTTTCCAACATGACAATGCCAGACCACATACTGCATCAATTACAACATCATGGCTGCATAGAAGGATCCGGGTACTGAAATGGCCAGCCTGCCATAGAAAACATTTGGCGCATCATAAAAAGGAAGATGCGACAAAGAAGACAGAAGAAAGTTGAGCAACTAGAAGACTGTATTAGACAAGAATGGGAAAACATTCCTATTCCTTAACTTGAGCAGCTTGTCTCCTCAGTCCCCAGATGTTTGCAGACTGTTATAAAAAGAAGAGGGGATGCCACACAGTGGTTAAACATGGCATTGTCCCAACTTTGTTGAGATGTTTTGATGTCATGAAATTTTAAATCCAACTTATTTTTCTCAGTTTAAACATTTGATATGTCATCTATGTTGCATTCTGAATAAAATGAAATTTGAAATTGAAATTTTAAACTTTCACATCATTGCATTCTGTTTTTATTCAAGATTTGTATAGTGTCCCTACTTTTTTCGGAATGTACATGTACTCTATACGTGGTAGGGGCTCCTTTTGCTTTAATTACTGCCTCAGTTCGGTGTGGCATGGAAGTGATCAGTTTGTGGCACTGCTGAGATGCCACATTACTTTTTGAAAATGCTAATTTCATTTTCCAGCAGGAATTTGCACCTGCCCACACTGCCAAAAGCACCAAAAGTTGGTTAAACGACCATGGTGTTGGTGTGCTTGACTGGCCAGGAAACTCGCCAGACCTGAACCCCGTAGATAATCTATGGTGTATTGTCAACAGGAAAATGAGAATCAAAAGACCAATAAATGCAGATGAGCTGAAGGCCACGGTCAAAGAAACCTGGGCTTCCATACAACCTCAGCAGTGCCACAAACTGATCACCTCTATGCCACGTCGTATTTTGAGGCAGTAATTAAAGCAAAAGGAGCCCCAACCAAGTATTGAGTACACGTTACAGTAAATGAACATACTTTCCAGAAGGCCAACAATTCAATAAAGTTTTTATTATTTTTATTATTATTGGTCATATGAAGTATTCTAAATTGTTGAGATAGTGAATTGATGGGTTTTTGTTAAATATGAGCCAAAATCATTACAATTAAAAGAATCAATGACTTGGATTACTTCAGTCTGCGTGCATTGAATTTATTTAATACACAAGTTTCACAATTTGAGTTGAATTACTGAAACGAACTTTTCCACGACATAATTTATAATTTATTGAGATATTAATGGTAATTGTGTGTTTGTGTGCAGGTGTGTGTTTGTGCGTATTAAAGTCTTTCCGTGACCGTCACACTCCCCTCCACCCATTTTCAAGCCGGCAGGCGAGAAAGTCCGCTGTAGCATTACTCTTTCCTGGAACATGCTGGACAATAAAACGATAAGGTTGCATAGATAAATACCATCGAGTGATTCGTGCATTAGAGTCTCTCATTCGATCCATCCATTGCAGCGGCCGATGGTCAGTTTCAAGGAGGAACTCCCGGCCAAGAAGGTAATACCTGAACGTGTCCAGGGCCCATTTAACGGCCAAGCACTCCTTCTCAACGGTGGAGTATCTCACCTCCCTGGGATACAACTTGCGACTTAAATAGGCCACTGGATGTCTATCTCCCAGTGCCCCTTGCAACAGCACTGCCCCAATGCCCTCCTTAGTATAATGCCGTGGCTGCACCCACTTGGCGTAGTTTTCTTTAAGTCTGGCATACAACTCTTTTAGGGTTTCATCCTCCTTCACTTCTGTTGACCGTAACTGAAGCCGACAAGTCTCCGTTTTTATGTCATACTTAGCAAGAGTGGCAGCTTTGACTTTGTCATAATCAAGCGATTCTACCATGGCCATGTATACATATGCAGCCCTAGCCTTGCCCGACAAGAGGGGCACTAACCTAACTGTCTCGAGCCTGCTGCTGTGTGAGATGTGAATGGAACAGGTCTCTCAACTCTGCGAGTGAGACATCCTCAGTGACGCTCCCCAGTTCCACTTCACTAACATCATCACCCTCCACAACAGCTCTAACAGGTTCCTCAACCTCAGCTTGAAACATCCGCACCTTTTTAGTAGCCATTCTGAGCCAACACTGTGACACTGTTGACTGCAGTGGAGAGTTAAAAATAAAACCAAACAAAAAAGAACTACTGCTCTTTTCTGGCTACCCCATTTCTGACTCTAGTTGTAATGGTAACAAATTTTGTAGCCAAATTAAACAGAGGCAGTGTGAATACACAACTTTGGAATATAAATGAATATTTATTTAAACTTACAAAATGTCAATCATCCAAGCCCAATAATATAATTAAACATGACAAAAATTAATAGAAAGAACAAAGTCTTAACCAAAAAGAAAAATCCAAATTTAATTCAAAACAATAATGCAAACAAAGTTTCAAAAAAATAACTTAACCAAAAAGGTAAATTTCAAAACTAAACAAAATACCAAAATACCTGCAACCCTAAGGCCACACTCTCCACTGCAGCAACAAACACAGACTACCTTCCATTACAAAAACATTCACATTTATACTGGTGGCCAGCACCATTACCCCATGGGGAGGGACAAACTCGCATACAACACTTTACACTTGTTCCCTTAATTATACAGAGTCTGAGAGAAACATATTGGCATGATGTTCTAATTAATAAATCTACTTTGATGTTATTAATTAATTCACTTTAAACGGGAAATAACAGCAACAAGTCGGCCACGTTGCCCCTGAAACCCCCACGCTCAATACATGGTAGATTCCCACCCTAAGCGGAACCAATAATTCCTGCCATTGTTTCTTACCGGGACTCTAAAAATCACAGGACAAATGCTGCACGGGAACAATACACATGGTATACAGGTATTTGAGATGTACAGATGTATAGAGAGCCATGCAAATTTAAAACCCTTTAAACTTTTAGAAAGTCACATTTGTGGAGGTTTATTCCTTTTCATTACGTTTCATGTTTTTAAAATGCAATCTGTATGAATAGTTCTTCGGCTCTTTTTGGATTAAACAATGCATAAATACATGATGCTGTTTTGTTCATAATTAAAGCTATTTACATAATTTTATTAGATTTTTATTAGTTAATTTAGACAATGCATGTTTTGTTGGAGAGGGAGTTCCTTGCGTTGACAATTAAAATGTGCTGCATTATTTTTTGCTCATTACACCCTCCTGTGGCCTTGGGATACAACTAAACCTATACAATAAAGACTCATCTAATCTGCATATGAAACATTAGAAATTAGATGTTTGTGTATTTTTTTTTTCACTTGAATGTTAAAACAAAAACTGTTTGTCTGTCTTAATAAATACAAAAAAAATATTTAATAGTGTCTAATGTAAAAAAAAAAGTTGCTTTTTGTTTTAAAAAGGTTATAAAAATTTCAATAATTATCGACAACGAACAATATGAAACATTATATCGTTGATGTTTTTTTTTTTTACTTTTTTTTTTTTTTTAGATATCGCCCAGCCCTACTTAAAATCAGATTCTACTTTGAATAATGCATGTTTGTTTGCTACAAAAATTCAGGAGTTCAGTTGGAATGTAAAAAAAAAAGGCATTCTAATGTTTGTTTGTTTTTTTTCTCAACATAGTTGCGTCATAATCTTGAAAAGGAAAAAAAGAGGACACAAAAAAAGAAAAGGGAGAAGGAGAGAAGGAAAGAGAAAAGGCACAGAAAGAGGAGGTCAAGCTGTAATGAGGATATGACAAAGAATAGGTACTTTTTTTTTTCCTTTTTTTTTTTTGGCATAAATCTCACTTTGCTCTTTGTTTGAGAGACCTCTTACCACATTTAAATAAGCTCTTTAACAATGTCAACGTGTCTGTTTTGCCAACCAGGACAAAAGAGAGACGATCAGATGTCTCAACCTCTAATAGACATCACAAATCAGGCTATGGACTTCAAGTAATTTTCTCTTTGACTCTCCTGCTGCCATGTTTCTTTTGTACTTTTATTATTGAACATTTTATTTAATTTTTTAAATTTTCAATTAAGTTCCTTGTAGGGCTGCCCCCTAATAATCAACCAACTTTTAATCGACAAGAAGAGGGTTGGTTGACAAATTTTATTAGGCGCTTAGTTTAAGAAAAAAATAAAAAATCCACAGGAAGAGGTGAGACAGATCATTAACGGCAGGGTTTTGTGGAAATACAGTACATCCAAAACTCGCCTATCATTCATCGACCATACATCATTGAAATATGGCTTATCTTAAATATGCAAGAAGTATCAACTTGACATGGCCGCTCAATCTAATGTTAACCTAGAAAAATGTGCGCTATTCAAGTTTATGAACAGTAGCGCGCTTAGTATGACAGATGGAGGTGCTGCAGTCATTTGCTCTTAAAGTACTCCATCGTTTTGGTCATACAGATAAGAATAATCTGTAAAGACTAATTTTATTTGTGTGCACTCACTACAACAACAAAACATTTCGCTTTTTTAAAATAATGAAAGCAAACAGGATACGCTTTCTGCCACCTCTGCCTCTGTGAACTTGAATGTGAAACTCTGAGTATACTTGTCTTACAGGCTTGAAAAATGTATCTATAGAGAGTAAAATGTTTAATTTTAGGGGCTAAATATCACGTTATTGGGATTGGGGACACTTCAACCTGTGGACATGAAAAACATCTACGGACTTAGCAACACTGGTTCAAGCTACACAAAATCTTTCAAAATCGGCAATGAATCACCTGTGACTTGTTTATTTTACACATTTATTTTTTAATCCATTGTCAAATGATTGTGAATTTCTTAAATACAGGTGCATCTCAAATTTAAATGACTTGGAAAAGTTCATTTCAGTAATTCAACTCAAATTGTGAAACTAGTGTATTAAATTCAGTACACACAGACTGAAGTAGTTTAATTAGTTGTTTTTATTAATTGTGGTGATTTTGGCTCACATTTAACAAAAACCCACCAATTCACTATCTCAACAAATTAGAATATGGTGCCATGCCAATCAGCTAATTAACTCAAAACACCTGCGAAGGTTTCCTGAGCCTTCAAAATGATCTCAGTTTGGTTCATTAGGCTACACAATCATGGGGAAGACTGCTTATCTGACAGTTGTCCAGTAAACAATCATTGAAACTCTTCACAAGGGAGGGTAAGTCACAAAAATTCATTGCCTAGAAAGCTTGCTGTTCACAGAGTGCTGTATCCAAGTATGTTAACAAAGTTGAGTGAAAGGAAAAGGTGTGGAAGAAAAAGATGCACAACGAACCGAGAGAACCGCAGCCTTATGAGGAATGTCAAGCAAAATCAATTCAAGAATTTGAGTGAACCTCACAAAGAATGGACTGAGGCTGGGGTCAAGGCATACAGACAGTCAAGGAATTTGGCTACAGTTGTTGTATTCCTCTTTTTAAGCCACTCCTGAACCACAGACAATGTCACAGGCGTCTTACCTGGGCTAAGGAGAAGAACTGGACTGTTGCCCAGTGGTCCAAAGTCCTCTTTTCAGATGAGAACAAGTTTTGTATTTTATTTGGAAACCAAGGTCCTAGAGTCTGGAAGAAGGGTGGAGAAGCTCTTAGTCCAAGTTGTTTGAAGTCCATTATTAAATTTCCACAGTCTGTGATGATTTAGGGTGCAATGTCATATGCTGGTGTTGGTCCATTGTGATTTTTGAAAACCAGTCACTGCACCTGTTAACCAAGAAATTTTGGAGCATTTCATGCTTCCTTCTGCTGACCAGCTTTTTGAAGATGTGGATTTCATTTTCCAGCAGGATTTGCCACCTGCCCACACTGCCAAAAGCACACAAAGTTGGTTGAATGACCATGGTATTGGTGTACTTGACTGGCCAGCAAACTTACCAGAGCAGAACCCCATAGAAAATCTATGGGGTATTGTCAAGAAAAAAATGAGGAACAAGAGACCAAAAATGCAGATGAGCTTAAGGCCACTGTCAAAGAAACCTTGGCTTCCATATCACCTCAGCAGTTCCACAAACTGATCACCTCCATGCCATGTCAAATTGAGGCAATAATTAAAGCAAAAAGGGCCCCTAACAAGTATGGAGTACATGTACAGTAAATAAACATACTTTCCAGAAGGCCAACAATTCATTAAATTTTTTTATTTAGTATTATTTGTTGAGATTTTTTTTTTTGTTGTTGTTGTTAAATGAGCCAAAATCATCACAATTGAAAGAACCAATGACTTAAACTACTTCAGTCTGTGTGCACTGAATTTATTTAATACACGAGTTTCACAATTTGAGTTGAATTACTGAAATGAACTTTTCCATGACATTCTAATTTGAGATGCACCTGTATTAATAAAAAATACAAATAATAAAATAAAAAATATCTGCTTTATTAACTATTAGCCCCCTGATTTCCAAGATATTGGCATTGGTTGTCAAAATAAACATATCGGTCGACCACTAGTTTATTTATAAAAGTGCGATTAGTTGGCTAATGCTTAAAATCAATGACTACTAGTTGACCAGAAAAATATTTAGGCGTGGGCAGCCCTAGTTCCTTGGAATATGGCAGCGCAGAGCTTTCTGCATTGCCATAATCAGTCATGTTGACCTAAGTAATGAATGATTGAAGTAGTTTCTGGATCTGCATAACCAAATGTATTTATTTTCACTTATGACATCCACACCATTGTTTAACACTGATCTGGTAATTATTATCAAATATGATTTTGCAGTCTTAAATGTATGAAGATATTAATGTATTTGATTTATTCATTTCTTAATGTTTCAGTTACCAGCAAACAGATCTTCAGTATCTAACTTCACAGATCACGGTTCAAGAGACAGGAGTTGTTCCCCGTTGTCTTATAAAACAGACAGGGACAATCACTCCTTTAGAGGGACTGAGCAGAGACCTAAAACCAAAGACTCCAGCCCATCAAGACACAGATACCGCAATCAAAGACAATACACTAATTACAGCAAGTATGATATGTTCATGAGTTGATCACTTAATCTACCACATAGGGTAAACGTACCTAGTAAACTCCCCAAAGTCTACATTTAGACATTTTTAGTGAACAAGATATTGGTTTCAGTGTAAAAGGTTATGTTAAAATAAAATATTAATCTCTCATACAAAAACATTAAAATTTTATTTTAAATGACCCAAGTATTTAAATTATGATATACATCATCAAATTCAAGACGTCTGGCTGTGCTTGAGTACGTTTGTACCCTTTAAGCACACCCCTGTTCCAATTAAGCTCACATAATTTTTTATAAATAATCTATTGTTTATTTTAAACAACCTATTTAAAGAATAATTTAAAAATATATATTTTTGAATGTACAGTCAATTACGGTAAAAACAAAAAACAAATCAATTCTAGGAATGTCAGCTGTAGCCCTTTTCCTAAAGACGTCTGAGTGTGGTGACTCTTGATGCACTGACTCTGGCTTCAGTCCTCTCCTTGTGGAGCTCTCTCAATTTCTTGAATCAGCTTTTCCTGACAATATTCCTGAGACTGGTCATCATTGTTGCTTGTGCACGTTTTCCTACCACACATTATCCTTCCAGTCAACTTTCTCTGAATATATTTTGATACAGCACTCTGTGAACAGCCAGGCCTTTCAGCAGTTAACTTCTGTGGCTTACCCTCTTTGTGGAAGATGTTGATGATCATCATCTGGACAACGCTCAATTCAGTAGTCTTCCCCATAATTGTGGTTGCATGTTCTAAACTAGCCCAAGAGGTACCCAGTATTTATACTCATTAATCAAACTGATCAAGCTCAAAATTCAAGATTTAAATTTTTTTTTTTGAGATACTGAATTTTGAATTTTGGAATAATACTGGAACATTCGTAACCATCAGATTTAAAACAAAACAAAACCAAAAAAACTCTTGAAATATTTCAGTTTGTGTGCAATGTATCTAGAATATAAGAATTTTTTTTTTAAATTACAAAAAATAAAAACCTTTTGCATGATATTCAGTTTTTGTTAGATGCACCTGTATTAGCATAGCACACAATCTTATACAGCTAAGCAACTAACAGTGTTCTGTAGCATCTGTGCTGTGTTGCTAAAACTATCTTTTGGATCTAACTGTAATTATTTCCCACATCCAAGTTCCAGGTTATAATCTGAAAAAATCTAAACATCAATCTTTTAATTTTACAATAAGTAGTGAAACTTACCCAGGTTAAGCTTAAATATATAAAAAAAACAAATATGCACATTTAAGGTGCTCCTATTTTGGTGAAAGTTTTCAGACCACTTTCAAAATGGCCGCCTGAGAGTGTGAACACGGAGACTCAAATGTCAGTGTGCAATTGTCTGATTGACTTTAAATTGTGGATGGTATGTAGGAATAAACATATCAATTGGTTAAGACAAAGCATGATACATTTTTTATTTTTATAGTCTGAGCTCAAATATGAAAGTGTGCTTAATGGGTACGTGAGCTTAATAGGTACGTTTACCCTATAGCGAGCATTAATGCTTTGTTCTTATCTATTCTTATCATTTACTTTTGAGCATGAGTTTCTTATTTAAAAACTTTGGCATGCATTTATTTCATTAGTCTTAGAGACATAGAGACATATAATGCAACTATATATCCCCCCTCTCTCAGGCACCTCTCAGCTGAAGAGTTGGAAAAGAAGAGAAGGGAAATGATGGATTTTGCCCATGAAAGAGAATTGGAAAGGCAAAATAATGTGCAGAGGTACAAAAGACAAGAGGAACAGGAGAAAGCCAGAGACAGTGCCAAACAGGACCGTCAGGCTGGCTTCATACAGTCAGTATTTAAATTACTGAAACCTTAATTGACCTAAAATAAATGTGCACATATGGGCAAAGCACTTAGCATTATGTCCTGCTGGAATGTTTTTTTTTTTTTCAACCATAAAATTATTTGGGTAATAATAATTTGCTCAATTGATTTGTAAATCTGCTTACAGTGACATGAAACTAGAGAGTGCTGCCACCTCCTCTCTGGAAGACCGTGTGAAGAGAAACATTCACTCTATTCAGAGGACCCCTGCTGCTCTGGAGAAGAACTTCATGAGAAGATGAGACCATGAACATGGAAACTTTTACATCTATCTTTTGTATTAAGGTTTTAAGATTTGTAGTTTTTAATTAACATCATGATGCCAGATTATGGTTGTAAATAAAATGTCCAAATTACACTTGTTCTCCTTATGGGCTTTGTCTTAACCAACTGACCAACCTGTTCCAATCATCAGTATTGATATGTCTGTAAACTCGGCACAAAAAAAAGTTCAGGGACTATTTATTTCATTTCAGTATGTGTAAAACTTTATTACAGTTTGTCTCAGTTGTTTAACATTTCATGTTAAAAGTGGAAAAAGTTGGTCAAAAACATGCATTTGCACTAGGGATGTTCATTTCAGTTATTTTTCCTAACCGATGCTCTTTAACCGATTATTAACGTTAACCGACAAGATTATTTTAAATTTAGATTTGAATTTAATTCAATTAAATTAGAAAGGTTGTGTCTGTGACCCATTAAAAATACTAACATTTGTTTCCCAAGCATTAATTTTACATGCGCAACAAGCAACAAACAACAGAACATGAAGATTAACAAGGTCTTCATGTCACATCACGCACCTGCAGCGCTTCTGCGAGTGGAGAAAAACATAAAGCTATGCTAAGCGAATAAATAGGCCTATATGAGAATTATACTTCAATTATGAAAATTAACAAAAAAATGTAGTTTCGATTCATTTTTGTGCTGCTCGAAAGGAAACAGCAGAAAGTGGCATCCTATTTTTATTTAAGCTTATTTTACGCACAAGGATTTTGAAATGTTTTTTTATTGTGAATGTACACAAAGGCAAACAGTTTACAATTCTGATTATCTTTATGACCAAAAGGAAAAGTTGCTTCCACTGTTAGAAGGAAAAAAACATCAAGTGATTGCGCTCGCATACACACAGTTAAGCATTGCTGCAGCCCGTTTACTGTCATAATAAAATACATACACAGTCAAACATATGGAAAATAAACACACTGCTCAGTTCAAGTATGTAATAAAATCTGTGCTGTTAAGTGTTATCACCATACCGTCATGATGTTATGCAAAACATTTCGTCTTCCGTGGATATTGGAACGCGAGAGGATTCTTCTTATTATTGGGGCTCAAGCCCGAAGGGGCGCAGAGCCCTATTGATTTTCTAAGGATTATTTTTATTAGGACTCAAGCCTGGAGGGCGAGCGCCATTGTTTTCCTTAGGATTATTTTTTTTTATTAGGGCTCAAGCCCAAAGGGCGAGAGGCCTATTGTTTTCTTTAGGATTATTTTTTAGTATTCTTATTTTTTCCCAACGTCTCGGGGGCTTTTTGGGCCCTTAACATGCTCGAAAACTCTTGAAAATTGGCACACACCTTGGAACCTGTGGCCATTAGGGCCGGGCAGAGACTGATACACGGGCGTGGCACAGGGGCTCTACAGCGTCCCCTGGAATATGGAGGCCCATATATCATGCATACTTGAACGTAGACATATGAAAATCAGTACACATGTAGATCTCATCAAGCCAAACAACTTTCGTTTGCATGTCATAGGCTCCGCCCAACAGGAAGTTGGATATTTAGGGTTTAGTGTTCATATTTGTCGTCAAAGTTGTGGGGGCTTTTGGGGCCCTTAACATGCTCAAAAACTCTTGAAAATTTGCGCACACCTTGAAATATGTGGCCTTTAGGAGCTCGCAGAGGCTGAAACCCAGGCGTGGCACAGGGGCTCTACAGCGCCCCCTGGAACACAGTCAGAAATGTGGATTTATAGCTCACACATACTTGCACGTATTCATATGAAACGCAGTACATTTACACTGAATTCACTGACAAGCTAAACCAACATATCTGATTATTACCGGTTCAGGGCTCATTGATAATTGATTTCTGGCCAGAGATACGTGAGAAATACGAGAGATGAATCACCGCTGTGATCACGAATGTCTGGAGTCACGACCTCAGAAAAAAAGAATTTATTCTTGTTTTAAAGCTTTTAAAAATAAAATATTACAGCGATATCACACAATCCACCAATTAGAACACACCAAGAGGTAAATTCAGATGTTTTTGAACTGTTTGTGTGAAAATGAAACATTTGCGGCTGCCTGTATGACACTTATCTGAAATCACCACCTCCGATCAGCGCGTACAGTGTCACGAGCTCAAAACAAACGAATTTATTCTTAAGAGCTTTTTAAAATAAAATATTACCACAAATGCACACAATCCACCCATTATAACACAACAAGAGCTAAATGCAGGTGTTTGTGACCCGTGTAAATGTGAAAGACTATTTGAGAGCGTGACTGGCAGAATAACATGGATCTCTATAGCTGCAGGACACTGATTCTGCCTTTCGTCGTAAGCACGAACACATCATGGACAAGATTATTTCAAAATTGGCGAATATAAATGAAAACAGCCACGTGAACATAATCTGTTGAGAAATAAATCTGAAGTGGATCAAGATATTGGATTTGAATATTAAAGTGACCGCATTTACCTGCTGCTTCAATTTTAATATATATATATATTAAAAAAATACAAAATCATTCGTCTTGGCTGCTTTTTTAATGTGTATGTATTTATTTATTTATTTATTATTATTTTCCTCTAACAAGAATTAATCTATTTTGTATTAAATCGATGACATTTTATTTTACATTTGATTTGTCAATTTCTGCATCTAAACGCCTAAAAACCTAAAACATGCTCTATTATACTATTGTTAGCAATTTCTTTATCGTCCAATTTATCTGGTGTCCACACTTTTATTTTCATAACTTGTTTGTTAGATTATAGACCGTTACAGTGGTCTATAATAAATATTAACAGGTTTTATTCAAGCTGTTTAGAATGATTGAAGTAGGCTAATTTTTTTAAATGTAAATCCATTATACATTTTGTATAATTTCATAGTTTATGCATTATAATTGTAAAAACAAAAATAAATTTAGCCACTCACATAGAAATATCTTAGGCCTTATCCTTTTCTGACAGTTTAAAGGATTTATAAAAATCCTAAAAATCCTTTTTTGTGCTGCAAATAATAATTTCAAACTAATTTGATACTGACCTACGACATCCTGTGACATGATATTTATCTAAATTTACATACTCTCATGGATGTAACAGTACAACTGTTCAGCTCACAGATGAAGACTAAGCTGTAATGCAAGCAGAACTTTCACAAATGCTTATAGGGCAATGAAATCATTTATAAAAAGACTTATAAATCATTAAAGGATTTGTTAACATTTAGTAAATGCATTGGTAAAACTTTATAATAACTGCACTCATTAGTAAATAGTCAGTTCATGCTTTATAAAGTCTTGTCCCAACATTAATAGTCATTAGTAAGCAGATTATAAATACAGCTATAAATAACTTTTTCTTGGTTTATAAGCACATATATTACAAAGGAGAGTAAAGGGTCAGTTATCTTCCTAAGAAATAGAAACAAACAACACCGATTGATACAGAACTCAGAAATATTTATTTAAATATGCAATAAAAGGAAAACATACACTTTAATATATATATATATATATATATATATATATATATATATATACACCTATAGTAGGAGCCATTTTGGTGATGGTAAAGGTTTTGTCCACTGGGCGGTGCTGTGGCTATGTTTAATTAGAGCACCTGTGCAACAAGTGTGTGTTGGTATTTGGGAAGCACACAGTTTTTGAGTGCACTGCAGACTTGCTCTCAAGGTGGATTCTGGTTGTATGCGGTCCATAAGGTATGGCTTTGTGTGTTCATGTAAACAAGGAGAGGCCACAAGAAGTTTGAGATCATGTTTAATGAAGCTCAAGTAATAGACATTTGTTATGCATCTACATCCGTCTTCATGGACTCTGTACGTGTTTTAGACTTGCTTACTCCTATTATCAACGGCATTGGAAAACCAGTACACACACACACACATATATATATATAATATATATAATTTTATCAAGTGTACAGCTGTACAGTTTCATTTTTTGCATTTTGAAAAAAATATTTCTGTGCTCTGTATCCCTCTGTGTGTAACTTGTTTGGTAGATGAATGTTCCTTTAAATCTCCTTTGTGAATGCTTTAAATGTATAAATAGTACTCACTTTAGATGAGTTCACAAAAATAGATAGCTGGAAACTATTACATTTTTTATAAAAAAAACTGACTTTATCATGAATTACCGCAGAAATATATGTTAATAAAGCAGTTATTAGCACACTGACCAACTATTATCATGTCTAAATAATATGTTTGATATATTTACACTAAAATAGTTTATTAATCATTTAATTTCACTTTCTTTATGATCTCATGAACCACTGAGAACTCCTTAATAACTGGTTTGAAAATAACGCAATTCTACTTGTATGAAAATACAATGATTGAACTTTATAGCTCAAGAACAAAACCTTTATAGCTGTATTTATGAACTGCTTAATAATGCCTATTAAAGGAGGGCTATTATTATTTTTAACTTTTTCAACTTTAGTTATACTGTAATGTTGCTATTTCAGCATAAAAAAGTTCTGCAAAGTTACAAAGCTGAAAGTCCAATTCAAAAGGAGATATTTTATTTAACAAAAATCACTTTTTAAAAACTACAACGAACAAATTGTTTGGACTACAACAAGCATTTTCTGGGATTTGTGATAACTCATATTGACGAATGGGATGTGAAAAAAGACTGGAAGAGAAAAAAAACTCCTTATATTCAGTTGTGCAGAATTATGAGGCACTTTTTCCTTTACTGATAAAATGAGCCAAAAAAATACATTTCACTCAGACTGAAAAAAAAACAAAATTATTAGATCCTCATGAGAAATATTCAAAATTAGATCACTACATTAATTGCAAAGTAAAGACATGACCACTGGACAGCAAAATGCTTACTGGGTCAGAAAAAAAACAGGTGGAGAAGAACAGAAACACGTAAACTGCAAAAGAATTAAGAAATATAGCTGCAAGCAGCGATGGCGGGCTCAAGCCCTCAGTGCAAACGCCACCCCGGTGGCATCGGGAAAACTGTGCCCAGCGGGCATAGCATTTACAGTAACCCTCTGGCAATCAAGTTTTAAGGGATAAGGCAGTTAAAGGGTTAATCCAACCCATCTAGACTTTGAAATCACATACACAGAACAATATATATAACTTTAGTAACACTTTATTTTAATATATATAAAAAATTTATAAGGTGTGCATCGTAGCTGACACCTAAATGAACACATTACAATTGTTTTATGACTGCAAGTCTTTCTCCTCATATGCTATTGAGCTTCAAATTAGCATTTTAGCCCATGTGAAAAAGTAGCATAATTTACATTTGAATTACAGTTTGTTTTAATAAATATCAAACATTCAATTTAATTGTGCATTATAGCTGTCACCTAGATGAACAATTACAGTTGTTTTTGTGACTGCAAGTCATTCTCTTCAAATGCTACTGACGTTAGAAAAGTGTATAACAATATCACATGTAACTAGGGCTGAAACGATTCCTCGAGTAACTCGATTACAAAAAATGATCGAGGCAAATTCCTCTGCCTTGAAGCCTCATTTTAAATCTCACGTCAGGTTTTTTCGCAATAATTTTTTTAACGTGACGCAACGCGTTTACGTCACCCACAAAGCGGAAGGAGACACAAGCGCTGAGTCCGAAATTGCATACTACAAGGAGTCAGCAGTGTTTTGATTTGAGAGCGCGGGCAAACGTAAAGAGAATGTCCTGGTGTGTGTTGAGAGCGCGGGCAAACGTAAAGAGAATGTCCTGGTGTGTGTCCATTGCAAGATAGAGCTGGCGTAACACAACTAGGACCCTACAATTTCCGCGATGCAGAAAACGCGGAGAGAAACGGGGAATCCAGTCATAAAAACTGAATTTACAGTTTAACGCGGAATGGCACGGAATTTGCCAAATTTTGAATGAATTAATCAAAAATAGGTCATTGCACTTACATCAAATCACGATATGGAATAATATCTGTAAATATTAAGCCGGAACAGTCTATTTAAATATGAATCCTGCATGTTCTGCCTGTCTCTGTTAATGAATGGAGCAGAAGCGCGTCTTCATTCATTAAACACACAAAAGCGAGCGTGACGCTCGCGGTAATTTCAGCGTATGTTGTCTCACTAAATTTGGACGTGAACACATGAACAACATCTCCAGAACTATGGAAAGCCAAATGGCTCAGAATACGCGTGCTTTTCAACGCCGTTTTCATAACGCCGCCAGGCGTTAAATAAGCGCCGTTATATGGCAAGCCAAAAGGGTCAGAATTACGCTATAGATGAATCGCGTTTACAGCCAAACGCCGTCGTTTTAAACCGTTTTTGCGCCGCGAAATACGCCGTTGTGATTACAAACGCCGTAAAAAACGTGCGAAAATGTGTCAATGACGCCGTATTTGACGCCGTTTTGGTTGCACAGAGCGCGCGTCATTCACGGCGTTTTGCTAATAGTATAATGAGCCACGCCCACTGATTCCCGCAGCCAGTATGTTTGAATGGTTTTCACCCAATCAATGGTAACTTAAAACAGACCAGACTAATTGATCACAGATCATTCTAGCCAAATGAATTAATAGGATATTTAAGTACAATACCCCTTTCCTTTTTGGATATTTAATCTCTACTAACATTAAACATAAAAAAATGCACCTCTTCATCATAGTGTAATGTAGGCTTATTGCTAAGATTATGTTCAACAACTATCCTACCTTCCCCATTTTATGTATTCAACTTACCACAGAGATACCTTTTACTACTGCGTTAGAAAATAAATGGACACAGCTTTGAGTAAAGTTTCCAAATGAGAAAAAGCCCCTATTAAAGTGAGATAGTGTTTAATAGTTGCACATCATATTATGGAGCCTGTTGATCACCTGCTTGTTAAAGTGCCAGACTCCCACGTCACCGAGCGCTGGTTCATGTTCGGCTCTTAGAAGGTCTAGCCAGCATTTTAGCGTTGATTAAACAGTGAATAGACGTCGGGTTCCATCATGTCCATAAGCCAGTCAACATTGAATTATGTTTAGATTTTGCAAATTGGATCAAGGTTAATATTTTGAAATAATTTCACCATCGTATACCTTTTCAACATGGGCGAATACACAACTGTACGTTCAATTAGACCTAGTTCGCATTTAGATCAACCCTGTACATTCATAAAGGTTTAAAAAAAATATATATAAAATGAAATAACTGGCAGCAATGGCTTTAAAATCAACCTCAAACTACCACATGCTAATTTTTTTTTAAACAAGTTTTATTTTGGTAATATTTTGTATAAAACTGATGAATATGATCCCAGACTTTAGCTTGCAGTGTTTGTGCATGGATGGCTTGTTAAAAACCTGTAGAACAACCATCCAAATACAAAAAAATAAATAAAAATCCTGCACATTTTGCACTTGTAAGACAATCCCACGTACTTAGAAACCCCTGTACTTTTTTTGACTGAAACAAGTTGCTTTTATTTTGGTGAAAAAATATGGTTTATGTGAAAACATGTTATACTAATGGGTCTCATTACAAGAGATGCGTACATTTGTGCAGTGAAAATACTGAACTGTTTGAGAATGGAACCTGCAACAGAATCCGTGGTCCAAGACCAGTCTTGATTTTTGTCGACAGCCAGAGGTGGCCCTAAATTTGACAGTCA
This sequence comes from Carassius carassius, assembly GCF_963082965.1. NCBI lineage: Eukaryota > Metazoa > Chordata > Actinopteri > Cypriniformes > Cyprinidae > Carassius > Carassius carassius. The sequence continues at coordinate 25,983,554 of NC_081766.1, read as the reverse complement.
CCTTAATTCTGTATGGAAGAACCCTACCTTGAATGAAATGCATTTAATATTTTAATTAGAACGGTTTCTTCAAATTGTGATAAAGTGTTACAACCAACAGCCTCGTTTTTTGTGGTTATGCTTTGGGTGATCCTTGAAAGAGTCCCAGCTCTAGGTCCTTTCTGATGCAGTCCTCTCCTCTCTCCCATGTGTGCGCTTTCTGTATGGTCCTTTACTAAATACTCAATATCAGCTCGTTAAATATCTTTAACTGAAAGCAAAACAAAATCACATACAATATTTTCACTTTACAGTTCAGTAACAGGGGGGTTGGAAAAAGTGCACAAGGCTATTCATTAAACACTTAATGTATTCAGATGAAAGTTTGCAATATTAAATTATTCACAAGCAGCGTTTTAGAGCCCCCAGTTACACGGTTTTAATTAGAATCCTAACTATATAGTGTATTTTGTAAATCAAGTAAAATCTAATTTTTATTAAACCAAGTGAAATCAAAACCTATAACAATTGGTCGATGCATCCCTCCCAACTGAAGTGACAGTGAAATGTAGCAGATGAACAACTCCTTACCAATTTGCCAAGAATAAGCTAGATCTTTGATGAATCTACAAGGGGAAAGAAATGTTTACTGAAAAAGTTCTTAAAAAGTAGGATTTCATTTTATACCATTTCTTTAAACCAGTGGTTCTCAAACCTTTTATACCAACTTTAGAAAATATTTGGCCCTCCAAGTACTACCATAACGACCAACATTAAAATTTCAGCAGCATAGTTGGCCTAACTATTCAGCTACAGCTCTGCACAGTTTTATACGAGCCAGTTTTATTCCTCATAAGAATATTTATTGTTGTCAGCCACTTCAACATTGTAAATACTCAGTTTTAACATTAACACTGTACTGTTTACATACTGTTAAATAATTAAATTATAAATTCAAATGTGTTGTACCAAAAGTGAAACAAAAACTGTACTATTTAAAATGGAAACACCAAAAAACAACTTTACTCAAAAGACCAAATTAAAATGTATTAACATTAATTTGTTTAGTGATTCCTCTGCGTACCACTAGAAGGAGCTAACTAACTAACGTTAGTGCTACTCGTACCACACTTTGAGAACCACTGCTTTAAACAATCTTGGTGGTATGGGGAATTTTGTCAAGGCTTATTTTCTAATGTAACCTATCGCTGGGCTAACTAGGATTAGCAATGCGTATTATTTTAAGGTGAGACACTGCAGGCAAAAACACTGTTTTTTCAAGCACCTGTCAATTTTGAGATTTTGGGCTTTTTGGTTTTTCATAAAATGCTTTTTCAAACTAGTGGAAGGAAAACATCCAAAAGACACTGTTAAGCGTTTCTTTTATAGCACTTTATCTGTTTGTGTCAATAGATTTCAATTACAATACATATTTTTAAAGGCAGTTTTCTCAAAATAAGTTTTTTCTTCAACACTGAGCCATAAATCTCCACTTCAGTAGCACTTACACACACCAAACTTGACATTTTTATTCCTGTCTATATTCTGAAGATTTTTACAGAGGGATTTGTTCATATATATTTTCCTTGATTATATACAACATTTTATTCCCCCCAAAATTGTGAAAATATATTGTTTTCTGGCTGTTCAAAGTATTTTCTGAATTATGGAGTGACAAAAAAAGATAACCAGAATTCCCTCTGTAAAAACATTTGACTCTAATATGTCAACAAAATTAAACAAAAAATTGGAAACGGACTTCATTTAGTGTTCAGATTTTTGTACTAGACATTTATGCAAATTAGCACATATTTCATTAAATAATGCCTCATTTGCATATTTAAACATAACATTTTTGAAAACTTGTAATACAAAAAATGTTTGCAATAATCAATGTATTCAATCAACTCTGTACATAAGGTGATAACTATTAGTTATTTTTTTTGCACTATTCACCTGCAGTGTCTCGCCTTAAGAGACCATTCAAAGGATGGCGCACACATCTATCGCTGTATGTTTGTTTAACATTTAAACTTGCTGACGTTAGTGTACTGAAGGTTGGCGACTTTCACCTATAAAACAGAAACTTGCTGATTTACTAGATAAAACCAACACACCATTTCATATGCATAGATTATTTTACCTGATATGAAGTGTGCACTGCAAACACGAGCATTATTTATGATCATCTCCGTCAAGTCTGTACGTCGTATTGCATTCAACCACAACTGTCTTCTTGATTTCTGTGAAGGAATGTCTGCCGGGATCCGGTAAAATTTTAGTTTTGAAACAAAAGTTCTGTTCCTTCTATTCTGGCAGCCAAAAACCCAACAAGAAGACATTTTAAAGTCAAAACCTCAAACTTTTATGAGCTCTGCCTTATGTTTTGCCTCCAGCTAGAGCGGTGACGTCACAGTGACGTAGAAGATTAAGGGGTTTACTTTATACATTTAAGTGACATTTGCGATTACTAAGAAAAACACAAACAGAGTATGTTATCTTTGAGACTATTGAACGATAAACAATATAATGGGCCTAATGCATGGCATTCACATCAGAAAAATATGCAAAGTCTCTAAAGGACAGACATTAACAAATTAGCAGCATCACACATCAGATGAGCTTCTAATTTTAGCTTCTGTGATACAATATAAATATACACACGGACATATTTATCTTCTGCAGGTTACATGTCCTTTAGCCATTTACAAATTAACTATTTTTGAAAGGTATAGCGATTTTCTTACCTGATTTTGCCCATTTGTTTGCAGGACCTCGCAGATCACATCTGACCCATGTGCTTACATTCCATTCTAAAAATAAAACATTAACAGCTAAATATAAAATAATTCGGCACCAGCCCAGCAGTTTTAATGAGCAGCATTGCAATTGCCCGATTGGGTGAAAACCGTAGCTGTGGGAATCAGTGGGCGTGGCTCATTATATTATTAGCAAAATGCCGTGAATGACACGCGCTCTGTACAACCAAAACGGTGTTTTTTACGCCGTTCATGTTGCCATATGACGGCGTAAAAAACACCGTTTTGGTTGTACAGAGCGCGTCAAAAAACAGCGTTTTTCATGGACACCAAAACGCCGTCAAATACGGTGTCATTGACGCATTTTCGCACGTTTTTTACTGAGTTTGTAATCACAACAGCGTATTTTGCGTCGCAAATACTGCAAATGCTCTCTTTTTTAATTTAGTTATTTAAATAATGTATATTACATTTTATTTTATTTTAGCCTTTAAAAAGTTTTAGCTAACAATACCAGCACTGCCATGCAATTGTATTATGTCACCCACATGCACTTCTCTCTGCTGTTTAAAAAAAATCTTTTTTTAATATTTTATTTATTTAAGTGACTACAAAAAAGTAGTTAAGAGAAATGATAAACGGTTTGATTTTATAATTATTTGTCTGTTGTTGTTGTTATTTCGTTTTGTTTGAGAAACGGAAAAATGAAATTAAGCTAGGTTTTTTTCGTGGGTAAAAACAAATAAACTTAGACTATGCATTAATAATTATTTTACATGCGTGGGCAGCTTCAGGTCCATTTTAGTCTGATTATGATATATTATTGACTATAGATTGGTATCTTTACCTGAATCGTGTCACACTTTACCATAATGTGAGCAAGCTAATGCTGCTGTCGCCGCGGTCCTGACATAAAAGAGAATCTGCACTCTGCTGAAATTATAAGAATACACTATTTTAAATGTATTGTAATATTTTTCACAATACCGACTCTGGGCTAGAAATGTTTCTTTATTTGAGTGACTCAAGTTTGATTTAACGACAAATCTAAATACAAACAAAAAGAAATAAAGATAAATGATAATTTGATTGTAGTATTATCATTATTATTATTATTATTATTATTTCGTTCTGTCTGAAGAATGGAAAAACGAAAATTAAGCTATATATCAGACTAAAATGGGACTAATGCTGCACACGCATGTGAAAGAAATAAAGCATAGGCCTACTCTAAATACTATTCACAAATGTGAAGTGGGCTAATTATTTAGTATTTGTGACATTCCATTCAAGTCCGAAGTTAAATAGGCCTATTTTAGACGAGATCAGGAAATACGATTAAAACTTAACTTTGAACCTCTTATGCTGTCCAACGTAAATTGAGCTCTTGGTTACATCGTAATTTGGTAGCAGATGGGTTGGGTTATATCGGGTTATTTGTCCAGCAGTGGATCTGGGCTGGATTTCCCGAATACTGAATACCCATTGGGCTTGCCCACAAAAAGAAAAAAAAGCCTTGTATGTATGTATGTATATGTGTATTTATATTTATATATTTACACACCCAGCCCACACTGTATACACGCTGTCCCCACCGTCCCCACACCCAGCCCACACTTGTATGCACAATCTCCCCACTGTGCCCACACCCAGCCCACACTGAACCTACGACCTCCCCACCGTCCCCACACCCAGCCCACACTTGTATGCACAAACTCTCTGCCGTCCCCACACCCAGCCCAAACCGAATGCTTCCCAACTGCATTCCTCAAGTCCAACGCTGCTGCTGGGAAGTTGGTTATCACAGCATCTGCCAAATATTAATAATAAAAAAAGCTTTTTTTATATTTTCTTTAATTACACTAAGGAATTTTCATTTTAGTACAAACTATATATAAAAGTAAAATATTACGGTTCATATTTTTGTGTTTAACAGATGAAATGGAAGTGTTTAAATACACCTACCCAGCCCCTGCACCAAGGAACACAAGAACTACAGATGTTGAGGAATGTTGGCTTTATTCGCTTATGTATACCTTTAGTATTTTATATAAAATGGATGTTCTTATGGAACATTAAAAAAAAAAAGGGACAGTTCCAGTAAAGATTTTCTGGTGATGCACAACAATATCACAATGTGGGAACTTTAAACTTATTTTCAAGTTCGAAATGTGACCTTGTTATTTGTGATGTTACTTTAAAATGCCACACCATCTTAAAGGGTTGGTTCACCCAAAAATCTAATTTGTCATTACTCACCCTCATGATTTCCAAAACCTTTAAGATCTTAGTTAGACCTCAAAACAAAAATTAAAATATTTTAGATTCAATTCGGGAGTAATTCGAGACAAATATCATTAAGAATCGAAGCTTCTTGAATCACGGTTCTGAGATGGTCCTTCACTAGATTGAAAAAGTCTGTTTTTGTGCACAAAAAGTATTTGTTGCTTTATGAAAGTCATTACATTTGCGAAGTATGGTAACGCATACTCCGAATTGGTGGCCTGCATTTGTCCTATCCAAGTGCACAGACACTTACATTGTATTCATTAATTTAGCAGATGCTTATATTTTTCACACAGCAGTGAGAAGTGAAAACACCATGAAAGATCTCTTCTATTGCAGTGATCCACTGTCCTTTTTGTTCCAGGCAGCCCCGATCAAAAATCTGCATGGGTGTCTGGTGTTGTTCCGTTCTCAGCCCATGGTTATTCCACTGTTGAGTAAAGGCTGAGAAACGCCTGTTGATCCTCAGCACATAGACAAGGTGAAGAGCCCAGAGATGCATTTCATTATCTAGGTCCAAGATACCTTCAGCCTCCAGGAAGTGGAAGAGATTATAATAAACAGTCAATCCCCGCCACGTCACCCCAGAGCCTCTCAATTTTTGGTTGTGAACGCTCCGGCCTCTTATTACCTGCCTCTCTGTGAGCCCCTGAAAAGGTTCATTAAATCTGTTCGGACCCTAGAAGGCACTCAAAGTCAAGTCACCTTTATTTATATAGTGCTTTAAACAAAAAAAACAAAAAAAGATTGTGTCAAAGCAACTGAACAACATTCATTAGGAAAGCAGTGTGTCAATAATGCAAAATGATAGCTAAAGGCAGTTCTTCATTGAATTCAGTGATGTCATCTCTGTTCGGTTAAATAGTGTCTGTGCATTTATTTGCAATCAAGTCAACGATATTGCTGTAGATGAAGTGACCCCAACTAAGCAAGCCAGAGGTGACAGCGGCAAGGAACCGAAACTCCATCGGTGACAGAATGGAGAAAAAAACCTTGGGAGAAACCAGGCTCAGTTGGGGGGTCAGTTCTCCTCTGACCAGACGAAACCAGTAGTTCAATTCCAGGCTGCAGCAAAGTCAGATTGTGCAGAAGAATCATCTGTTTCCTGTGGTCTTGTCCTGGTGCTCCTCTGAGACAAGGTCTTTACAGGGGATCTGTATCTGGGGCTCTAGTTGTCCTGGTCTCCACTGACTCCATACCTGGCCACAGCATTCAAAAAGCTATTCATTACTGTGCTGCTGCGGTTGTTGTTGTTCGAGGCACAAAGAAAAACTGTAAGACGACTGTAGCCATCTATACCACCGTGAATGACAATTCTCCATCTAAAACATGAGAAAAATAAATAAATGACATTAAAAGACAAGCGGCAAGTTATTGAATTGCCTTACTTTCAAAAAGTTCACAGTATTTTTTTTTTTTTTTGGATACCATGAAAGCTACCTGCATTTTTTAATTCATTCTTGTGTTCAAAGAAAAACTCATACAGATGTTAAATAAGTTAAGAATGAGTACATGTGACTAATTTCATTTCAGTCAACCATCCCTTTAACATCTGATGGCCTTTTGCTGCAAAACCAGCCAAAATCAAAGCATGAGTTTTTTCAGAAACTCTTTAGTTTACACCATACTCACAAAACACTGCCACTACAATACTTTTCTTTAGCCTTAGAAAGGGCAGAATTATGAAGTTGATGTTTCTTTTTGCCAGGGACAAACTATGACAGGTTCATCATACACAAATCTTGTTTAGTTAATCTCTTTGAATGGATAAAAACTATGGGTGTGCAATATTACATAAATATTTTCTGGGGTTTTATCTTTAATGATAATTAGATGAAATCTTACGGAGAGTGTTATTGTGCTGGTACCTTGACTTTTTTTCCATATTTGTCTTTAATCAAATTCAATTAGACACAATAGTGGTGTTACCAAGTGAAATAAAGTAAAGAAGAAAAAAAAAAAAGTTTGCAATGCAGAGGAAACGGATATCTACCTTATCAATTTGTGGTTGCCATCTAGGTGCCACAGGGAGTTTGGACCAGTAACACTGTACAGCCTTCTGTGTGGTCTTTGTGACATGGCCCGTTGTGGCGCTACCCTTGGGTTAATTCGAACCAAGCTCCTCCGTACTCTTGTCTTTGTACACGAATTCCATCTGCCCGTAACTGCACCCTGACAGCCTCCGATCCCAGCTTGTCATTTCCATCCACAACGTCGGTAATCACATCGAGGTCAACATCAGTTATTTCAGAATACATCAGAGAGTGATTTAAATTGAACCTCCTGGAACAAACACGCATACAAAAGTATTATTGCTTCTCAAAAATAATTTTAAACCATTAACTAAGTGCACTTTTCATGCATTACAAGTAATAAAAAGCTAATTTTAAAACCAAATCTTACTTCGCATCGTTTGAAGTTTAAAGTGATGAGACTATCTCATCAGAATGGCTAAATGTAATAAATTGCACTCACTATCTTTTTTTAATCTTCTCTAAAAGTTAAGATAAATTAATATGGGCTCATTAATACTTAGAACTTGCTAGACAGACAGTTTGAAAGCTATAGCTAGAGGGTTTAGACAGAAAAGACGGAACTCAGAAGACAGAAAAACTCAGAAGAGTTTAGAAATGATAGATGGATAGTTTAGAAAAGTGGCCAATTAAGAAATACAGATGATGGTTTAGAAAAGATAGACGATAATTTAGAAATGATAAAAGGAATAATTTAGAAACAACAGATAAACAGACAGTTTAGCAAATAGATAAATTGACATTAGAAATTATAGATGGATAGTTAGAATGTAGTATAGAAGACAGAGAGAGATTTTAGAAAAGACAAAAAAGGTAGACACTAGAAAGCCAGAATTTTAAAGTTCAAGATATTACAGATAGTTTAGAAATGACTTCCCTTGTTGTCCATGCTCCATACGGTCTTGTACCTCTGCTATAGATTCATTGAGATCATCAAGTAACTTGTCTGCTTCTGGTGAAGTGATCAGCCTCCTTCTCACCCATGCAATGCTTCTTTGCATTGTTTCTAGCCTTTAAAAAAAAAGAAGCCACTTTTATGTACTGAATTTTCAGGATGCAAAAAGGTTCATCAATATAATAATTTAGAATAGAATAAGAACATTCAACTTAATGGGCTAAAGAAAGCACACAAATCTAAGGTTCAGAAACAAGGGTGTGTAAACTCAGTCCTAGAAAGTCACTATCCAGCAGAGTTTAGCTCAACTTGCAATAAACCTTCCTGGAAGTTTCCCGGATGCTGTTGAGGGCTTGATTATCTGAATCAGGTGTGTTTAATTGGGGTTAGAGCAAAAAGGTCGCAGGACAGCGCCCATGTTTTACATAACCTGAAACAAAGCAATCTTACCTCACTAAAGTTGACTGTAATACACCAGAATCTTCTGTCAGCTGTCGAGTACAATTGTTCAGCTTCTGTTAACAACGCAAAATAAAATTTCTCCTGGTCACCTTGATGTCAATCAACCGAATGCTTCGAACTCGGAGATAAACTAGTCTGGTCTTAGTCATATCATCATTGATTGGACGAGAACAGTTCAAACTTATTGGTTACAGAAATCAGTGGGCGCGGCTCATTATACTATTAGCAAAACGCTGTAAATAACGCGCGCTTTTGTGCAATCAGAATGGCGTTTTTTACGGCGTCCTGTGGCAGGCCAAACGGCGCAAAAAGCAGCGCTTTTTACAAACACTAAAACGCCGTTAAATACGGCGTATTTGACGGCGCTGATACCGTTTTAAACGGCGTAAAAAACGGCGTTTTGAATGTAAACGCGATTCATCTATAGCGTAATTCTGACCCTTTTGGCTTGCCATACCGTTACGTGATAAGTTAACGCCAGACGCCACCAAGCGTTAAAATAGCGCCACACGCCGACAGACGTTAAGTTAACGCGACACGCCACTTAAGATGCAGATTTATTTACTCATCTACATGGACACACCTCTCATGGCTACAAGGACTCTACGGCAAGTCAGAGCATCCAGTTTGCAAGAGCGCGAAGATGGCAAGTATAGCCCTTACAATTATACATATAGCTTTTGTCTCATAAAGTTATCACCCCAGGCACGAATGAGTGCAAATTTGGAAATGATTTTATTCAACAGTTAAATTAATAAGAAAGTAATATTATTATTTTATTATTATATTATATTTTGAGTAGACTATCATTTCAATTTAATAACTAGTTGGCAATAGTTTCACAAAAATAGAAATTGTGTTTATTTACATTTACTCAACCCAATGTTGTTTCAAACATTATGCCTTTATTGCGTTTGAGGAAGATATTTTGAAGAATGCTGATAACCAAACTGTTTTAGTCTGTAAATATATGACGATTCAGATGCAGCTTCTGAAAAAAAAGTAGAGCATATGTAATTCTAAATTAAATATACATTAACTATAAATATACTATAACTACTATAACTATATACTATAACTATAAATATAAATATACATAAACTACATAATTTTTTCTTCTCTCTCTCTCTCTATATATATATATATATATTATTTATAAACATGAACTGAAATGATAATCATAGCTGAATTAAGCAGAACTGCGAAGCTGATCCCCCCTCCTAAAATAGACTTATGGGAGTCCCCCCTGATATTTTGTATTAGCATCAACAACAAAGGCAAATCTGAAAAATAATAATGCAGTTAGCATAGTAAATAAGATTAAAGAGACGGAGTATGGGGATTGAATGAAGGCAGTAAATGTTTATTGATTCACCTCAGATCGTGAAAGCAGACTGCAGTATTGTCATTCATCATAACAAACAGTGTAGAGAGGGCTCCCTCGGAAGAAATCCTGCAGGCGCCCCTGAACATATGAGCTTAAATTTCAGCAACACTTAATTTGCTCTATTTCTTAAAAACAAATTCAAACAAAGTTACAGCTGATCGCGGTGCATCTCCAAACAAACACACAGCTGTTTCTGAAGAACTTTTTTGAATGAATCTGTATTTTTGAACAAATCTAGCGAGTTAATGATTTATCCATCACCAATTCATAAAGAGTCATTTGCTTTGTTCTTAAATGAATGAACGAATCGATTACAGTTTTTCTGAATTGCTAAAACACTAAATCCCATTGTAAAAACTAAACTGGCAACTGCCAAAACTCTTTTATCAAATCAATCACACTGTTGTCAAAATCTTAAACACTATTCATCTGTTTAGGACACAATTTGCGAATCTGAATCGCCCATTTACTCTAAACACATTCTCAAACACAGAACACAACTTTACAGTGTCATACACTTGTACCCAGAATTGTGCACACAGGCTACAGAAGTTAAACACAACTAACACACTGTTCTCATCCTTTACACACTACCACTCAAAATTGAAAACACATGTATCCAATCAGTGCACACAATTAGAAAACAGTATTTAAGCCTAGTCAAATGCAAATGGCATGAGTTGATCCAACAATGGAGCAGAACAGAGGAAGAGGTGGAGGAAGAGAAAGAGGAAGAGGAGTCTGTGTCAGAGGTGGTGGGCGAGGACAAAGACCAAGCAGATCAATAATTTCAAGTGACATTCGAGCAACTGTCATAGATCTTGTTCTGGTTTATGGCATGACTATGAGGGAGGCAGGGCAACGTGTGCAACTAAACCTAAGCAGGTTCTCAGTGGCTTCTATAATCCGGACCTTCAGAGAAGAAAACAGGTGAAGTATACTTGTCTCAGAAAGGGGACAATGACACATAACTTTTCCATTCTACTGTGTTTTGAAAACATTTACTGAATAAAATGTGTGTGTATGTGATTACTGCTAACTAAATGGGGTTCTTTTTACAGAATTGAAAGACGGCCTCATGAGGGTGGAAGGACATGCATGTTCTCACAACACCAGGAGACACTTATTGTGGATCTGGTCCGTCAGAATAATGCAATTCGACTGCATGAAATACAGCAGCGGATTGTAGAAGACAACGTACATTTCGAGGGAATAAATAGTGTGAGTCTGTCAACAATTGATCATGTCCTGCAACGCAACAAGATAAGGATGAAAAGTTTATCGGGTACCATTTGAGCGAAACCGTGAGAGAGTGAAAGAGCTACGATGTCAATATGTGCAAGTAAGTAAACTCCGTACTAGAAAGCACTGTGTAGTTTGGGAAGCAGCACATGTATACATCTTACTGTGTCATTTATGGAACTAAATGTAGTTTTCACTGTGTACAGAGAATCTTTGAGCTTGACTCAATGGCTATGCCTCATGAATACATTTTCATGGATGAAGCTGGATTCAATCTAGCCAAAAGGAGAAGAAGAGGTCGCAACGTGCCATTATTGAACTGCCTGGCCAGTGTGGTGGAAATGTAACCATCTGTGCTGCCATCAGCAGCTATGGGGTTCTCAACAGTCATGTTACTGTTGGGTTATACAACACCGAACTGCTGCTAACATTCCTGGATGGTCTACGGGGTGCTCTGCTCGAGCAGAGGGAGAGCGAGCAGGCGGAGCGTCCCATGTATGTTGTCATTTGGGACAATGTGAGCTTTCACCGTAGTCCGAGAATACGCGACTGGTTTCAAAATGAGCAGCATTTTATTAATGTCTGTCTTCCACCATACTCTCCCTTCTTAAACCCTATCGAGGAGTTTTTCTCCGCATGGAGATGGAAAGTGTATGACCATAACCCTTACACACAGGAGAACCTAATTCAAGCAATGACTGGAGCATGTGGTGACATCAGCGTTGAATCTTGCCAGGGCTGGATTCGGCATGCTAAAGCATTCTTTCCCCGTTGCCTTGCAAGGGAGAACATAGCATGTGATGTGGATGAAGTCCTGTGGCCTCACCCAGCAGAGAGGCGTGATCCTGAGGCAGAATGAATGCTGTAAGCATGTCTTATTTTTTTTTTTTCTTTACATAACTTTTGTTTCTTTTTTGCTGCAGTTTTTTTTTAAAGCTTTATTTTATTTCTTTGTTTAAATCTGAGTACAAGAATAAAATTATTCCCGCTATCCCACAGTGTTTTGCATTTATTTATGTAGTGTGTAATGGTTGCTAATTTGTGTTTGCACATTAGCTGGTTTTGTGTGGTTTTTGACGGTAGTGAGTGATTTTGATTAAAGTTAAAATGGTTTTGGGTCAAATGTTTGGTTTTGCAAGAGGAGTCAGAGGTTTTGTGAATGTAGCTTGAAAATTGGGTTTTGTGTTCACAGTTTAGAGAAAAGGAGAGCAGGTTTAAAGAAATGTGTCTTAGCAATTCAGAAAAACTGAATAAATGATTCATTGATAAGGCAGTGACATGCTGCCACCTACTGTCGGTTTCATTTGAAAGTATAAATGAGTCATTTAAATAGTTTAATGTTTCCATTTTCAAAACTTTATATTTTAAACATTAATTTCATTACATCGTTCTTATGAAATACATTAACGCCACCTCTAAGTCTTCTCAAAGTCTGTATAATCCTTAATGCAACAGCAGAGTTCTGTGCCTTGCAAAGCTGAAATGTTGATGCTGATTTCATTTGACTGGTATCTTATTCTTCTGGATTGTATTTTACTAATTTAATAAAAAGGAGATGGAAAATGGGATCAAAAAGATAAAAAAAAAAAAATCAAATATTGCCCTATTAATTTATGTTCCTAAAAAAAAAAATATCAAAAAAGAAATGTAAGCATAGAGGCCTTGATACTGTAACGTTACCTTTAAAAAAAAATAATTGCAAACGTTTATGCAAAGTGTATGTACAAATCATGCAATACTGTACCACTAAATAAGAAAGGTTTTGAGGGCAAAGCTAATCAGGCCAATGAGAGACAATTAATAAATCTCATTTTTTATTAAATCATTCTTTCATTTCACTAATCTTTTTTTTTTTTATTTTTTAATTAAACACAAAGGGGTCATTAATGATGCTTACATTATAGCATGTGCAAATTCAGTATATATAATTTGGCCAAAATTACAGGTACCTATATTAATATTCAAGAATGAATAAATGTACTGTTATTATAGATTACAAAGGTATTTATAATTAAATACATTCAAAAGGTCAGGACTTGCCATACATTTTCTTATTTATTTAACCGTTGTAATAATTTCCAAATTTGGGTCATTCGATAACTATATTCCCTATATCTATATTTGTAATTGCTTTATTGTAAAATTAAATTCGGTACCTACTTTTGAGTATGATTTCAGTTTATAATGTTATTATGTTTTTAAAAACGAAGAAAAAGTACCCTCAGAAGATATTTTAGAGCCTAATTGTGTTAAATGTGAAAAAGCAAACAAAATGTAGCTTTAAATATTAATATTTAATTTAGAATTACACATGCTATACTTTTGTTACAGAAGCTGCATCTGAATCATTGGGTTGAGTAAATGTAAATAAACACAATTTCTATTTTTGTGAAACCATTGCCAACTAGTTATTAAATTGAAATGATAGCCTACTCAAAATATAATAATAAAATAATAATATTACTTTCTTATTAATTTAACTGTTGAATAAAATCATTTCCAAATTTGCACTCATTCGTGCCTGGGGTGATAACTTTATGAGACAAAAGCTATATGTATAATTGTAAGGGCTATCCTTGCCATCTTCGCGCTCTTGCAAACTGGATGCTCTGACTTGCCGTAGAGTCCTTGTAGCCATGAGAGGTGTGTCCATGTAGATGAGTAAATAAATCTGCATCTTAAGTGGCGTGTCGCGTTAACTTAACGTCTGTCGGCGTGTGGCGTTATTTTAACGCGTGGTGGCGTCTGGCGTTAACTTATCACGTAACGGCGCTTATTTAACGCCTGGCGGCGTTATGAAAACGGCGTTTTAAAATTAATGCGGCGTTGAAAAGCACGCGTATTCTGAGCCATTTGGCTTTCCATACAGAACTGCTCTGACAGTCACTTCATGAGCATCTGACTGTTTGATATGAGTAAAACTAGCATCACATCACATACACAGAACTGTAAAGGTACATTAACCCGTCAAAATAAAAGTCCAGTTTAGTTATTGCGGTTTAGTACCAAAAAGTTAAGTTTGCTTAATTTTCAATAATTAAAAGATAAATTAAATTAATGTTTTATGTGTTTAATGTTTAATGTGCATCTCAGAAAATGCTTTAAAACCCCAACTGAATGGCACTTAAATGCACTTAATTCATGTCAACTTTATTGTCATTGTTCACAGTACAAGTACAGACAGAGAAAAAATGGGTAATAATAAAATGTTTATTTTTGATTTATGCTTGCATTCTAAGCATTTAAAAAATAAAAATATTTTTTTTCTAAAAAATAAAACTTAGTTGTTCATTTTAAGAGACCCAGGAGTCTTATTTTCTCTTGCATAATTAATATTGCACTTTAATTGCAAAAACACATTTTATCCAATTACTCGATTAATCGATGGAATTTTTGGTAGAATACTCGATTACTAAAATATTCGATAGCTACAGCCCTACATGTAATTTTAGAGACGGTCCCTAAATTTGAGACTCTCGAATGTCCAATGTCAAGTCAACTTTATGCCTGTTTTTGTTTTTTTTACTTTCTTTGTTTTTCTTCTCTCTGTGCCGGATTGCTGATGTCCTTTACATGGGCAAAGATGTCCATCCATCAAAAATGAAAACTCATCCGCAAACATGAGGTGCAAGCGGTCGCGAGCGCGGATGGGAGAATGGCGCATGTTTTTTTTTTTTTTTTTTTGGAGCAACTGGGATTGTGCCCCCTCTGGGAGTTGGTGCCCTACGAAGACTGCGTACTCTGCATATAGGGAGTGGTGGTACTATGTGGAAGATATATTCCTCAAACCCTCGTACAAGAGGAGGTGATGCTAGTCCTTCAAGAATCTCTCAAAACCTATCTGTTCATAAAGCCTATATATTAAGTCTTAATATAGTATTCCATAATACGTTGTGCTTTTCTAATTAAGTCAATTTTTGGGATCTTTTTACGTCTCTCAGAACCTGACACATTGTAATTCGTAGACTACAGGAAAGTTGCAGTTCTGGAAAATGGTGGCACTGTAGACTAAATGCTCCCTGATTGTTTCACACCTAATTCTTCACTTTATTTCTTAATTCTTTTGCAGTTTACGTGTTTCTGTTCTTCTCCACCTGTTTTTTTTCCTGACCCTTCTGACCCAGTAAGCATTTTGCTGTCCAGTGGTCATGTCTTTACTTTGCAATTAATGTAGGGATCTAATTTTGAATATTTCTCATGAGGATCTAATAATTTTGTTTTTTTCAGTCTGAGTGAAATGTCTTTTTTTGGCTCATTTTATCAGTAAAGGAAAAAGTGCCTCATAATTCTGCACAACTGAATATAAGGAGTTTTTTTTCTCTTCCAGTCTTTTTTCACATCCCATTCGTCAATATTTGTGTTATCAAAAATGCTTGTTGTAGGCCAAACAATTTCTTTGTTGTAGTTTTTAAAAAGTGATTTTTGTTAAATAAAATATCTCCTTTTGAATTGGACTTTCAGTTTTGTAACTTTGCAGAACTTTTTTATGCTGAAACAGCAACATTACAGACTAACTAAAGTTGGAAAAAGTGAAAAAGCCTAATAGCACTCCTTTAATAGGCATTATTAAGCAATTCATAAATACAGCTATAAATATTTTGTTATTAAGCATATCTATAAAGTTCAATCATTATATTTTTTTCATACTTTAAGGATCAATTTATCATTTATAAATTATTGCATTATTTACAAACCAGTTATTAAGGAGTTGTCAGTGGTTTATGAGAACATTAAGAAAGTGAAATTAAATGATTAATGAACTATTTTAGTGTAAATATATAAATCTTATTATTTAGACACATGATAATAGTTGGTCAGTTTGCTAATAACTGCTTTATTGACATATATTCCAGTTGTAATTCATGATAAAGTCAGGTTTTTATAAAATATTTAGTAATTGCCAGCTATCTATTTTTGTGAGCTCATCTAAAGTGAGGACTATTTATACATTTATAGCATTCACAAAGGAGATTTAAAGAATCATTGATCTTCAAAACTGAAAAGTTAAACACAACACAGAGGGATAAAGAACACAGAATTTTTTTTTTCAAGATGCAAAAAATGAAACCGTACAGCTGTACACTTGATAAAAAAAATTAAATATAAACTTATGCAATTATATATATATATATATATATAAATTCAAGTGTACAGTTTTCTTGAATTTATATATATAAATATAAAGGTCAGTATCAAATGAGTTTGAAATTATTATTTGCAGCACAAATAAGTATTTTTAGATTTTTTTTTTAATTCCTGAAACTGTCAGAAAAGGATAAGGCCTAAGAGATTTCTTAAGCTGTAATGAAAACAGCACAATTAGCAACAACAACAAAAAAAATAACAATTTAAAATACATTTTTTTTCCTGGTGATTAAAGAGATGTTTAAGTCTCTCTCTCTCCCTTTCTCTCTCTCTGTCTGTTTGCCACTCAGCTCATGCCCATCCCCCACTCACACACACACACACTCAGTCAGCACACATGCATTCCTCAAACAGAGGCAGTGTTCGAATTGAGGGGGGGCTGGGGGGGTCCAGGACCCCCCATAAGCATCAAGGGACCCCCCATAAGGCCCAAAAAAATGACCTTGGGGGGTCCCCTGGTTTTTCATTAAAACTAAAATAGAAACAATATTTGACATAGCCCTATCTATCTATTTTTTACCAAAGTATTGCGCTGCCGCTCCATCGACTGTAAAAAGTGCCGCTCCCATAAAAAGCTAATTCAAATTAGATGTGCATCTGAAAATACGCTCAAGTGCGCCACACGCTGTTTTCTGAAGGAATTTACAGACTGCGGGCGCGACGTCGCTGTGTGATTGGCTGACAGAGTGATCCTTCGTCATTATTTTACCTCACGATAACGGTAAGATAATATTTCTTTGTTTTATGATTGTTTGGTACACCTAATTTATTGCTACTGAATAAGTGTTTATCTTAGAATCAGAGAGTCACTTATAATCTTGGTCTGTCAATAGTTGTTTTTTTTTATCTTATGATGCTAGCTCACTATCGGCTTGTTAGTTGTAATTAGCCATCTAACGTAATTCTGAGAAAAATAGAATCTTGTTTGGAGCTAGCATTGCACCCATTCTGAATTAAACAAATCATTTTAAATCTAGTAACCTTAACTGCTCAAAAACAGTGTTAATTTAATTAAGGACATTATTACTGATGAAAATGTTCATCAGGTGAAGGCTTTTTTTGTGTCAACGATGATAAAGCAGGGTTGCTAACTCTCACGAATTGTGCGTGAGACACACATGCATTGATTATTACGCCGAAGACAAACATGCAGATCAACCGTTTTTGTTATGAATTGTATCCTATTTTCCATTATTATGTATAGCCTAATACAATTAGTTTAGTATTTAAGGTTAAGTGGAGAAAAGGATTTTAAATTCAATGCAAAGAGGCAAATTAAAGTCATTTTGTGGCCAGAAAAATAATAATTTCCATTTGCAATGCCATTGTTTACCCACTCTAATAAATATACATACTCTAGTTGCTCAAAAGAGTATTGCAGGTCATAACTGCTTACTTATTTTTAGGTTTTGCATTTAAATAAATATTTAGACATGATCAAACACTAGATTATACATTTTAAAAAGATACTCGTATAAGCACACACAAGTGAATATTAATTAATGCAAGAAAATACTGAGTTTAACCCAAGAAAAGTAAGTACAGTAGGCCTATTCATGTGAATTGATAGTGAATCAAGAGATCAAAATTGATTAATGGTCATCAGCATCGTAATCGTATCAAATTATTTCTATTTTTTCCCTCTTGTAGAAACACTATTGTGACAAAACATATATTTAAACATATACTCTCATTCACCACTAAAGAAGTTTACCCAACTATGACAACTTCTGCTTGAAAATATGAAAGGGTTATGTAACTACATTCAAGATAAATTAGTTTTTTTAATGAAATAAAATGCCTACATGTGCACTGTTCAAAGTATATCACCATTAATAACCTTAATAAGTAGCATGAATAACATGGAGTGCTTTCTTAAATATATTCACAGTAACGACAACAAATATAATATTACAACTTACATCTTACATTATTTTCTCAGATATGGACAAGGGAAAGAAGAGAAGAGCCATCTTGTTATTTCATAGATTTTTATTTAATTTTACATAGTAAATGCTCAGCTGCAAAAACATGTTATGAAACACACAAAGTAAATTAAATTCACAAGTAAAGTAAAGTAAATTATATTATTATATGAAATAAATAAATACAAATATGTATATTATTAGTTGTTTTTTTTGGGGGGGGGGGGGGACCCCCAAGAGCTTTGACTCAATTCGAACACTGAACAGAGGGACAGAGTGAGTTGAGATGTCTGACAGTTTTTTAATTTTCTTTTAATCATACAGTGTTGTAAAGTCATGAAACTATGCATATTTCCTCAGAATGATTTGATCTCTGTATGAAAAAATGCTTTTAAGTGTTTGGAAGCTGCAATTTAAAAATACAAGACAATTAATGATTCCCTTTTTACTGTCAAAACCGTTCAAGCTAACCAAAATCCGTTCGCAATTTAAGTTCCTCAATGTTTTTGCAACATGTAGACAAAGTTTGGTGAGTATAGTGAACTTTTCCTCTGAGGAGTATGCATTAAATCACAGCTCAATTTTTTCAAAAATCCATATTCAAATCAAAATAGCCAATTTCCTGTTGGTCGAAGCTGATGACTGGGAATTAGAAAGTTGTCCATCTTGATAAGAACAATATACGTACCGAGTTTGGTGTCTGTAGCTAAAACTAACCCCCCCCCCCACTTTTGATAAAAGGTGGCGCTATAGAGTGCCTCTTCCACGCCCTTTTAAAAGCTTTTTCCATTGTCTAGCTATCAATAATACTGATATATGTTTTGAGTTTCATGTAAATCTGAGGTTGTTATCTGCCTCAAAATCACCATAACAGAATATTCAAGTTTGACACGTTGCCATGGCAACAATATATATCAATATAACCACAACAGAATTACATCGGCCATGTTATGTCATTATTCTGATGAAGTTTGAAGCAAATCGAGTAAAAATAAGATGCTGAATTCAAAGCATTTTGAAAATGACCCAATTCCTGCTGCCAGTTGGTGGCGCTATAACGTTGAGTCTTAATAGTCACATTTATACGATCAGCATCATACAATGAACAAACCGATGAAGTTTGATCAAACTCAGGTAATGTATGTGGATGTTATTAGGCATTTCCTGTTTCACATTTTTTGCCCTAATTTCAACGCCACGCCACAGGCAAACCGTTCGAGATATCAAAAATCCCCTGGCAATTTTTCATCCCCAATGTCTCGAGATCATGTTGACCAAGTTTGGTGGCAATCAAGTAAAAAACCTATGACAAGTATATCAAATTCCAGAGCATGCTTTTTTTAAACAGCCCTGAATAGCTGACTTCCTGTTGGGCGGAGCCTATGACATAGAGCGCGAAAGTTGTTCAGCTCAATGAGATCTATAAGTGTACTGAGTTTCATATAATATATGCAAGTGTGTGTGAGCTATGGTTCAAGATTTCTGACTGTGTTCCAGGGGGCACTGTAGAGCCCCTGTGCCACGCCCGGGTCCCAGTCTCTGCGACGTCCTGATGGCCGCAGGTTCCAATGTGTGTGCCAATTTTCAAGAGTTTTTGAGCATGTTAAGGCCCCCAAAAACCCCCGGAAGGTTTAATAAAAAATAAAAATAATAATAAATATAGCTGCAAGCAGCGATGGCGGGCTCAAGCCTTCAGTGCAACACCCCCCCGGTGGCATCAGGTAAACTGTGCCCAGCGGGCACATGCATTCACAATGGCAGTCAGGTTTTAAGGGAAACGGCAGTTAAAGGGTTAATCCGAATCATCTAGACTGAAATCACATTCACAGAACAATATATATAACTTTAGTAACACATTTTTCAGTCTGAGTTAAACCTCTTTTTGGGCTCATTTTATCAGTAAAGGAAAAAATGCCTAATAATTCTGCACACCTGAATATAAGGAGTTTTGTTTTTCTCTTCCAGCCTTCATGGTCAACTACATATATATCACACTCGTTGCCTTATCTAGTGCAGTTCAACCAAAGTCTCATCACAAATCCCGGACAATATTTGTTGTAGTCCAAACAATTTGTTCATTATAGTTTTTAAAAAGTGTTTTTTGTTAAATAAAATCTCTTTTTTTATGCTGAAACAGCAACATTACAGCATAACTAAAGTTGAAAAAGTGAAAAATAATAATAGCACTCCTTTAATAGGCATTCGGACCCTGCGTCCATTACAATGGACATCACATGTCAGCCCTTTTTTTTTTACTTCTGGAGCATTTAACTTAGTTTAAAGCCTGCAGTCCATTAGATTGGACGCTTGTCATCCAATCAAATGGCAGTAAAGCTCTGCATGTGGTAATTTAAAAAAAAAACACTTAATTGAAGAGAAGCATGGCAGCACTTCACTCAAAGCACAGAAGTAAGCAGCATTTTCTATGGTTTTATTAACATTTATTGATATATTTGCCAGTATTTCATAGTTTGTATGTAAAATAGAGGGATTTAACTTATTAATTAAAGTTAAAAATCAATTATAGAATTGCAAGTTTTAAAGCAGGATTTTTTCAAATGTGTCTGTCCATTAGAATGGACAGTGGGTTCAAACGTCTGTTACTGAAATCACATGTCCTGTAATGCTGATTGAAATTTCTTATATATAAAAAAATCTGTATCACAGTACTAATACATTTTTTAAACTATTTCATATGCAGAATATACAGTTCTTGAAGTTCTTGAAAATATAGCTGATGGAAATATCTCAGATGTTGATTTTATGTGGAGTGATGAGGAAGATGGAAATGCAGATGGAAATGCAGATGATGCTAGATCTCCAACAATTGGTGAGTGTAGAATGAAAATTAGGGATAGTTAGTTAAGACGTTTCATACAATTAGATGTCCCTACATGTATTGAATAGTTTTATTTGATATACAGTTTCATTTATTTCCTGTAAAAATAAATTACACTATAAAACTTGTATGAAGTTGTTTTGTAAGGGACAGTTTTCGGTAATAATTTCAGGGGAGGACAGAGATGAGCCACCACCAGTAGTAGAGGAAGAAATTGAGATTGAGGCAGAGGAAGGTCAGGATCAAGAAGACAGAGAAGATTATGAGCATGAGCATGAGGCAGATGTAGAACCTGGTGATGATCCTTTTACAAATATCACAAAAAAGAGTGATATTCAGTGGCGTCGTCACACCCGCTTTACCCCAGTAGAAACAACATGGGAAAGTCCCACCAGTGACCCCCCTGAGCCACTAACACCATACGGCTACTTTTAGCAGTATGTTCCAAGTCAGATGTTTGAGCTGATGAGCACAATGACCAATATATATGCAGAGCAAAATGGAGTCAGGGGGTATAAACATGCCTCAGCTTCTGAGATTGAAGTCCTTGTCGGTCTACATATGGCAATGGGAGTTCTTGGTCTTCCAAGAGTGAGAATGTACTGGTCTTCCAGTATCAATATTGGAATTTTCACGGAAACCATGTCTCGAGATCGTTTTTTTCAACTCCGCTCCAACCTGCATGTTGTAAACAACCATGAGAGGCCTCCTGGAGACACTGATGTTTTCTTCAAGGTCAGACCAATCTATGAGTCCATAAGGAAACGCTGTCTGCAGCTACAACTGGAGGAAGATCTCTGTATTGATGAGCAGATTGTGCCTTTCAGAGGAACACTCTCTGTGATCCAGTATATCAAAGGGAAACCTACTCCATGGGGAGTGAAGATCTATTTCCTCTGTGGCAAAAGTGGGCTTGCTTATGATTTCCTCATCTATCAAGGTGCCACAACAGAGCTTTCTGAGAAAAGCAAAAATATTCTAGGGCATGGAGCTTCTGTTGTCTTCCACCTGTGCCAGAGAATTCAGAATCCCAACCACAAGCTCTTTTTTGACAACTACTTCACCACCTACAATATCCTTGAAGTTCTTGCAGAAAAGAAAATCCATGCTGCTGGAACAGCAAGGCTTTGCCGCTTTGCAAATCCACCACTGAAGCCAGACAAGGAAATGTCTAAGAAAACGCGGGGAAACCATGATGAAGTTATAAGTAGGGATGGAAAAGTTGTTCTAGTGAAGTGGTTTGATAACCGCTCTGTTGTACTGGCCTCCAACTTTGTTGGTGTTGGAGATGAAGACGAAATTGAGAGGTGGGATAAGAAAGAGAGGCAGTATGTGAAGATCAAGCGTCCAGAGGTTGTGAAGAAATACAACAAGGCCATGGGAGGGGTGGACAAGCTTGATCAGCTAATCAGCCTGTACAGGATTGATATCAAGTCCCGCAAATGGCCACTGCGCATGATTACTCATGCTTTTGATGTTGCTGTAGTGAACAGCTGGCTTGAGTTTCGCAGGGACAATGAATCCAAAGGAACTCAGCCACAGAAAATCATGGATCTCCTTGAATTCAAAATGAATGTGGCCGAAGTGCTTGTGCGTTCTGGGAAGCCACAGGGTTCAAAAAAACGAGGGAGGCCAAGCAATTCTGACGTAGCCAGTACCTCTCAAACTCCACATGAAGAAGCTGGACAAAAGAGAGGGGCAAGGGAATGGCGGCCAGTTCTTGAAGTCCAAAAAGATATGGTTGACCACCTGCCAAATTATGATGCAAAAAAAGAAGCAACAAGATGCAAATTGGAAGGTTGTTCTGGGAAAACACATGTCTTCTGTGATAAGTGCAAGGTGCACTACTGCTTTGTGTCACAGAGAAATTGTTTCAAAGATGCACACAGGAAATGACTCTAAATTGATTGATTGATTCCTATGTTAATTTTGTTATGAATAACACATGGGCAATTAAGGTTTAAATGTTATACTGTTCAAGTTTTTGACCTTGAGAAGAAGCTTAGAGTGTAGACCAACAATTTTTATGTTTATTATTGTTTTTCATAATGGTACATTTTTGTGAAGTACCCCTGTTTTGACCAGACGTCCATTGAAATGGACAAAAAAAATTACTATTAAAGATTATTGAAATTTGTAATATTTGTGTTTGGTCTCATTTATAGAAGCCTCATGAGCTGGGAAAATGTACTTTTATATTTTTCAGAAACTTGAAACATAATTCAGGTCTGAAGGGGTTAAGCAGTTCATAAATACAGCTATAAATGTTTTGTTCTTGAGCTATAAAGTTCAATCATTGTATTTTCATACAAGTAGAATTGCGTTATTTTCAAACCAGTTATTTAGGAGTTGTCAGTAGTTTATGAGATCATTAAGAAAGTGAAATTAAATGATAAGTGAACTATTTTAGTGTAAATATATAATTCTTATTATTTAGACACATGATAATAGTTGGTCAGTGTGTTAATAACTGCTTTATTAACATATATTCCTGCTGTAATTCATGATAAAGTCAGGTTTTTATAAAACATTTAGTAGTTTCCAGCTATCTATTTTTGTGAGCTCATCTAAAGTGAAGACTATTTATACATTTAAAACATTCACAAAGGAGATTTAAAGGATCATTCATCTACCAAACTAAAAAGTTAAACAACACAGAGGGATACAGAACACAGAAATATTTTTTCAAGATGGAAAAAATGAAACTGTACAGCTGTACACTTGATAAAAAAATTATATATATATATGTATGTATGTATGTATGTATGTATGTGTGTGTACTGGCTTTCAAATGCCGTTGATAATAGGGGTAAGCAAGTTTAAAACACGTACAAACAGAGTCCATGCAGACGGATGTAGTTGCATAACAAATGTCTTGCTTTATTACTTGAGCTCCATTAAACGTGATCTCAAACTTCTTTTGGCCTCTCCTTGTTCACATGTCACACAAAGCCATACTTTATGGACCGCATACAACTAGAATTCTCCTTGCGAACTACTCTGCAGTGCACTCGAAAACTGTGCTCAGGACAGGTGCTCTAATTAAACATAGCCACAGCACAACCCAGTGGACAAAACCTTTACCATCACCAAAATGGCTCCTACTATACACACACACACACACACACACACACACACACACACACACACATATATATATATATACATAGACAAGTGTATGGTTTCCTTTTATTTTATATTGAAATAAATATTTCTGAGTTCTGTATCAATCTGTGTTGTGTTTGTTTATTTTTCTTTTTCTTAGGCACAGAACTGACCCTTTACTCTCATTTGTAATATATGTCAAAGTCAAAGTCACCTTTATTTATATAGTGCTTTAAACAAAATACATTGCGTCAAAACAACTGAACAACATTCATTAGGAAAACAGTGTCAATAATGCAAAAATGATAGTTAAAGGCAGTTCATCATTGAATTCAGTTATGTCATCTCTGTTCAGTTAAATAGTGTCTGTGCATTTCTTTGCAATCAAGTCAACAATATCGCTGTAGATATGTGCTTATAAGCCAAGAAAAAGCTATTTATAGCTGTATTTATAAGCTGCTTACTAATGACTATTAATGTTGGGACAAGACTTTTTATAGCATGAACTGACTATTTACTAATGAGTGCAATTATTATAAAGTGTTACCAATACATTAACTAATGTTAACAAATTACACAATATTTTACAGAGTTATCAAATCCTTAAATGATTTATAAGTGTTGTGCAATGATTTTCTTGACCTATAAGCATTTGTGAAAGTTCTGCTTGCATCACAGCTTAGTCTTCATCTGTGCGCTGAACAGATTTACTGTTACATCCATGATATTATGTAAATTTAGATAAATATCATGTCAAAGGATGTCATAGGTCAGTATAAAATGAGTTTTAAATTATTATTTGCAGCACAAATAAGGATTTTTAGGAATTTTATAAATCCTTTAAACTGTCAGAAAAGGATAAGGCCTAAGAGATTTCTATGTGAGTAGCTAAATTTATTTTTGTTAACAATTATAATACATAAACTATGAAATTATACAAAATGTATAAAAAAAGTACAACAGTTATTGTTTTCCAACGTTTTTTATTTATTTATTTACTTTTTTTGGGGGGGGGGGGGGGGGGGGGTTACATTTTAAAAAATTAGCCTACTTCAATCATTCTAAACAGCTTGAATAAAACCTGTTAATATTTATTATAGACCACTGTAATTGTCTATAATCTAACAAACAAGTTATGAAAATAAAAGTGTGTACACCAGATAAATTGGACGATAAAGAAATTGCTAACAATAGTATAATAGAGCATGTTTTGGGTTTTTAGGCATTTAGATGCAGAAATGGACAAATCAAATGTAAAATAAAATGTCATCGATTTAATTAAAAATAGATTAATTCTTGTTAGAGGATAATAATAATAATAATAATAATAATAATAATAATAATTAAATAAATACATACATACATACACATAAAAAAGCAGCCAAGACGAATGATTTTTTTTAATTTTTTTATAGATTAAAATTGAAGCTGCTGGTAAATGCGGTCACTTTAATATTCAAATCCAGTAGATCCACTTCAGATTTATTTCTCAACAGTTTATGTTCACGTGGCTGTTTTCGTTTATATTCTCCAAGCTATTATGTATTTTGAAATAATCTTGTCCGTGATGTGTTCATTCGTACGACGAAAGGCAGAATCCTGCAGCTCCAGAGATATGTTATTCTGCAGTCGTGCTGTCAAATAGTCTTTCACACTTAAATGGGTCACAAACACCTGCATTTAGCTCTTGTTGTGTTATAATGGGTGTATTGTGTGCATTTGTGGTAATATTTTATTTTAAAAAGCTCTGAAACAAGAATAAATTCGTTTGTTTTGAGCACATGAAACTGTACGCGCTGATCGGAGCGGTGATTTCAGATAGGCAGCCGCAAATATTTCATTTTCACACAAACAGTTCAAAAACATCTGAATTTAGCTCTTGGTGTGTTCTAATTGGTGAATTGTGTAATGTCGCTTTAATATTTTATTTATAAAAGCTATAAAACAAGAATAAACTAGTTTTTTCTGAGCTCCTCATTCCACACGCTCCTGCTCAGAGCGGTGATTCATCTCTCGTATTTCTCACGTATCACTGACCACACATCAATTATTAATGAGCCCTGACCCGGTAATAATCATATATGTTGGTTTAGCTTGTCAGTGTGAATTAAATCTAAGTATTTATTTGTATTTTAACCGATTTAAAAGTGAAACCAGAAGAGAGTCTCCTCCCTTTTTTAGTCCGGGAACTGCACCTGTAGGGGCGCTATTTCTCTCAGACAATGGAAGTCTAAGAACATATACTCAAACAGAGGGACAGAGTGAGATGAGATGTCTGACAGTTTTTATAATTTTCTGTTATCCATACAGTGTTGTAAAGTCATGAAACTATGCATATTTCCTCAGAATGACTTTTTCATCTGTATGAAAAAATTATTTGACGTGTTTGGAATTTAAAAATACAATACAATTAATGATTCCCTTTTTACGGTCATTTAAAAAAATCACCACGGCAAAACCATTCAAGCTATCCAAAATCCATTCACAATTTAAATTCCTCAATGTTTTTGCATCATGTAGACAAAGTTTGGTGTGTATAGTGTTACTCTCCTCTGAGCAGTATGCATTAATTCACAGCTAAATGTAAAAAAAATCGACACCGACTTCCTGTTGGTCGTAGCTGATGACTGTGAATTAGAAAGTTGTCCGTCTTGATAAGAACAATTTATGTACCGAGTTTGGTGTCTGTAGCTAAAACTAACCCCCCCACTTTTGACAAAAGGTGGCGCTATAGAGTGCCTCTTCCACGCCCTCTTATGAACTTTTGCCAGTGTCTAGTTATCATTATTACTGATATGTGTTCTGAGTTTGATGAAATTCTAAGCCTGTTATATGCCTCAAAATCACCTGAGAAATATTCCAGTTTGACATGTTGCCACGGCAACAATATTTTTAGATATCAATATCCCCCCAGCAGATTTATATCGGCTGTGTTTTAGCATTATTCTGATGAAGTTTGAAGCAAATTGAGTAAAAATAAGATGCTGAATTCAAAGCATTTTGAAAATGACACACTTCCTGCTGACAGTTGGTGGTGCTATAACTTTGACTCCTAATAGTCACATATATGCGATCGACATCATACAACGAATAATCTGATGAAGTTTGATTAAAATCAGGTAGTGTATGTGGATGCTATTAGACACGTCCTGTTTCTCATTTCTCGCCACAATTTCAACACCTCGCCACGAGCAAACCGTTCGAGATATCAAAAATCCCTTGGCAATTTTTCATCCCCAATGTCTTGAGATCATGTTGACCGCGTTTGGTGGCAATCGGCAAAAAAACCTATGACAAGTATTTCAAATTCCAGAGCATGCGCTTTTTACATAACTCTAAATAGCTGACTTCCTGTTGGGCGGAGCCTATGACATGCAATACGAAAGTTGTTCGGCACGATGAGATATATATGTGTACTGAGTTTCATATGAATACGTGCAAGTATGTGTGAGCTATACATCAACATTTCCGACTGAGATCCAGGGGGCGCCGTAGAGCCCATGTGCCACGCCCGGGTCCCAGCCTCTGCGGGCTCCTCTAAGGCCACATATTCCAAGGTGTGTGCAAATTTTCAAGAGTTTTTGAGTATGTTGAGGGTGTCAAAAGCCCCCAAAACTTTGACGGAAAATACGAATAATAAACCCTAAGTAGCCAACTTCCTGTTGGGCGGAGCCTATGATATGCAATACGAAAGTTGTTTGTATTGATGAGATCTATATGTGTACCGAGTTTCGTACGTCTACGTGCAAGTATGTATGATATATGGCCCTCCATATTCCAGCTGGCGCTGTAGAGCCCCTGTGCCACGCCCGTGTATCAGTCTCTGCCCGGTCCTAATGGCCACAGATTCCAAGGTGTGTGCCAATTTTCAAGAGTTTTCGAGCATGTTAAGGGCCCCAAAAGCCCCCGAAACCTTGAAGAAAAATAATAATAATAATAATAATAATAATAATAATAATAATAATAATAATAAATATAGCTGCAAGCAGTGATGCCGGGCTCAAGCCGTCAGTGCAAACGCCACCCCGGTGGCATCGGGAAAACTTTGCACAGTGGGCATAAGCATTTACAGTAACCCTCTGGCAATCAAGTTTTAAGGGATAAGGCAGTTAAAGGGTTAATCCGACCCATCTAGACTTTGAAATCACATACACAGAACAATGTATATAACTTTAGTAACACTTTATTTTAATATATATAAAAAAATATATAAGGTGTGCATCGTAGCTGACACCTAAATGAACACATTACAATTGTTTTATGACTGCAAGTCTTTCTCCTCAAATGCTATTGAGCTTCAAATTTGCGTTTGAGCCCATGTGAAAAAGTAGCATAATTTACATATGACTTACAGTTTGTTGTAATAAATATCAAACATTCAAATTAATTGTGCATTATAGCTGTCACCTAGATTGTCAGGTAATCACAAGAGGCAGACAGGTGGTGAGTTGAAATTAGATTTATTTTTACAAGTTCAGCAGAACCGGGATGCAAAGGTGAGTAATGAAGTAGATGATAACGTTCACTGTGACTTAACTGAGAGGTAACCCAAGTCTCTGGTTTAGGAGCTGGAGGAAGAGTGCGGGAAGGTTCTCAGAAGGAGGACGGTAGGCTGACGGTTGACGAACGGGAATGAAGGCTTCTGAAGGTAAGTGGTTTTCTCTTGAGGTGAGTAGCGCGGGTGAGTCTGTTGTCAGTGGTATTGACGAGGCCAGACGATGGTGAGTGAGAGTGGTTTATAAAGGGTATGAGATGATGAGATGGCCAGGTGAGGGTGATTAGAATTCAGGGGAGAGTGAACGAGAGTGTGGAGCGAGTGAAGATGATGGCGTGGCTGTGACAGTACCCCCCCCTCCCGAGGCGGCTCTTGACAACTGAGAAGAGGGACGAGTACGGCGACGAGGTCTCCCACGACCTCTAGGTGCAGGACGGTCCGGATGGTCAGAATGGAACTGGGTGAGTAAAGTAGGATCAAGGATGTCATCTTGATGAACCCAGGAGCGCTCCTCAGGTCCATAGTCCTCCCAGTCGACCAGGTATTCCAACCGGGGACCTCGTCGCCGAGAGTCTAGGATGTTACGGACTCTGTAGATGGCCTCCTTTTCAACAGGAATGGGAGGAGGAGGTTCATCCGCCGGGGCAGGACCTGAGGAGGGAGGAGTGACAGGTTCAGTGTGAGGTTTGAGTAAGGATACATGGAATGATGGTGCAATTTTATACTCAGGAGGAAGGTTGAGACGATAGGTGATGTCATTGAGCTGCCTCTGCACAGTGAATGGTCCGATGTATCGAGGACTCAGCTTTCTGCAGGGCAGGCGGAGACGTGTGTCCCGCGTCGAGAGCCATACCTTCTGCCCGGGATGGTATTGAGGGGGTTCGGTTCTACGACGGTCGGCTTGTCTCTTGTGTCTCCGCACTGCCTGCTGAAGGTGTACATGAGCTGAGTCCCATACCCTCTCGCTTTGATGGAACCAGTAGTCGACAGCAGGAACTTCAGACGGTTCACCAGACCAAGGGAAGAGAGGAGGTTGGTAACCTAGAACACATTGTAAAGGTGTGAGTCCAGTGGTGCTCTGGCGGAGGGAATTCTGGGCATACTCGGCCCAGGGGAGGAACTGGTTCCAGCTGTCTTGGTACTGGTGGCAATAGGATCGGAGGTACCGTCCAATCTCCCGGATCTTCCGCTCAGTCTGGCCGTTAGTCTGAGGGTGATATCCAGAGGAAAGGTTTACCGTGACTCCGAGGAGTTTGAAGAAGGCTTTCCATACCCGAGAGACGAACTGTGGTCCAGGATCTGAGACAATCTCTTCGGGGATGCCGAAGTTTCGGAAGACGAAAGTGAAGAGAGCTTCGGCTGCTTCGAATGCGGTAGGTAATCCGGGCAATGGTATCAGCTTGCATGACTTGGAAAACCGGTCCACTACGACGAACACACAAGTGTTTCCGTTGGAACGAGGGAGATCTGTCAAGAAGTCTATCCCAAGATGGGACCACGGACGCTGAGGAATGGGTAGAGGAACGAGTTTACCCTCCGGTAGTCTTCTGGGAGTATTGGTAATGGCGCAGACTGAGCATCCCTTGATGTAACGTGAGACGTCCTGGGAGATGGATGGCCACCAGTACCGTTGAAGGAGGAGCGAGAGGGTACGCCTACTACCTGGATGTCCAGAGCCCGGGGTAGAGTGTGCTGAGTCCAGAAGGCTGGTACGGAGTTGAGGTGGTACGAAGATAAGGGCTTCTGGACCTCCCGGCGGAGCGGGTTGAAGATTGTTAGCTTGGGCGATTTGGTCATCAATGTCCCATAAGATGGGGTTGAGGAAGATGGCTGGAGGGAGGATAGGTTCAGGAGGGTTTTCATCAGAGGATGCTTGATGAATACGAGATAAAGCCTTGGAATTCTTGCTACCGGGACGATAGGTGAGCCGGAAATCGAATCGGGTGAAGAAGAGTGCCCAACGGGCCTGACGAGGGTTCAACCTTCTAGCTTCTCTCAGATATTCCAGATTTCTATGGTCGGTTACGACTTCGAATTGATGATTAGCTCCCTCCAGCCAGTGTCTCCATTCTTCCAGTGCTAATTTGATAGCCAGAAGTTCCCGGTTACCGACATCATAGTTCCGCTCCGCCGGGGACAGTTTTTTGGAAAAGAAGGCACATGGATGGAGTTTAGGAGGCTCACCCTGCCGCTGAGATAATACAGCACCAACTCCAGTGGATGAAGCATCGACTTCAACGATAAATGGAAGATCGGGGTTGGGATGTACCAGTACAGGGGCTGTGGCGAACGCATCTTTGAGGTCGTGGAATGCTTGGATGGCCTCAGATGACAAGGACAGAGACTTCGGCCGGCCTTTCAGAGAGGAAGTTAATGGATTAGTGATGAGACTGAAACCCTTGATGAATCTCCGGTAGAAATTGGCAAATCCTAAAAAGCGCTGAAGTTCCTTTACCGAAGTGGGCTGAGGCCAGTTGGGAATGGTTTCCACCTTCCTCTGGTCCATTTGTACTCCGTGTTGGTCAATGATGTAGCCCAAGAACTGTACGGATGGAATATGGAACTCACACTTCTCCAGCTTCAGATACAGTTGGTGTTCTCTGTTTTTCTAGAACTTGGATGACATGTTTGCGGTGTTCAGAGAGTGAAGAGGAGTAGATTAGAATGTCGTCAATATATACTATGACGAACCTGTTGAGGTAGTTCCTGAAGACCTCGTTCATGTATCCCTGGAAGACTGCTGGGGCGTTGGATAGTCCGAAGGGCATGACGAGGTACTCATAATGGCCGGAGGGGGTGACAAACGCGGTCTTCCATTCGTCACCCCGCCTAATACGAATGAGGTTGTAGGCTGAACGAAGGTCTAACTTGGTGAAGATTTGAGCTCCACGCAGCTGTTCCAAGGCTGCTGGAACCAGAGGAAGGGGGTAGCTGTACTTGATGGTTTGAGAATTGAGATGTCTGTAGTCGATGCACGGCCGCAAGCCTCCGTCCTTTTTACCCACGAAGAAAAAGCTTGAAGCGGCAGGGGAGGTTGAGGTCCGAATGAACTGTTGACTGAGGGCCTCCTCCACATACTCCTCCATGGCCTTCTGCTCCGGGATGGACAGAGGGTAAACGCGTCCTTTAGGTAAGGTGACTCCAGGTAGTAGGTCGATAGCACAGTCCCATGGCCGATGAGGTGGTAGTTTGGTTGCAAGTTGCTTGCTGAATACATCCTGGAACGCCCCATACTCAGAGGGAATCACTACAGACTGTTGAGTTTCGGGACTCTCGACGGTGGTTGAACTGACTCGGAACGAGCGCTCAATCTTAGATGAAGAGGGAGGTGAAGGTTTCTTAATTGAAGACAAGCAGTTGGAAAAGCAATATTCACCCCAGCATAAGATCTCTCCGGACCTCCAGTTGATGGTGGGTTGATGTTGAACCATCCAGGGGCGTCCCAGGATGAGCTCGGCAGTTGACTCCTCCAGCACCATAAACGAGATCCTTTCAGTATGAAGACATCCAATCTGAAGAGTGATAGTTGGGGAAAAGTGACGAATCCTTCCTCGACCCAGGGGTTTGCCTTGGATGGTTTGTACTCAGAGATCTTGGTGAGTTTTGAGTTTTCGAAGATTAAATTTTTCGAGTAGTTGAGAGGAGATGAAGTTCCCTTCGGCACCGGAGTCGAGTAGGGCTTGCGCTGAGACACAAAGACGAGGGGTTAAGAGTAAGACCATAGTACGATTGAGAGTTTCAATTTTAGGAGGGACTTGAATGGTGCTTACCGCAGTGCGCGGAGGACGCACAGGACAGCCACTGAGGAGATGTTGATCAGAAGCGCAATATAAGCACAGGTGATTCTGAATCCTTCTTTGCCGTTCAATGGTGGAGAGATGATAGGAGTCGACTTGCATGGGCTCTGGTGCTGGAGGAGCGAGAGAGGGTGCTGGGAGCGGAGAACTGGCAGCGGCTGATGGTGTATGACCACAGGCTGTGAGACGTTGAGAGACTTGGATAGTTCTTTGGATGAGATTCTCGAGACCCATAGCGTCATCATAAACAACCACTAATTGCCGGATTTTCGAAATTAAGCCGTGTCGAAACACTGTCATTAAAGCGGTCTCATTCCAGCCACTAGAGGCCGCCAGGGTGCGGAATCGGAGAGCATAGTCACATACCGAAGATGATCCTTGTTGAAGATTGAAGAGCTGGTCATGAATGGAGAGTTCTTCAGCAGACACACCGAAAACCACTTTGAAGTGTTGAAGGAAGCTGGAAAGAGACTGGGTTATGGGTGAGTTAGCGTTCCATATAGATTCGGCCCATTGAAGAGCGCGGCCAGATAACAGAGATATAATGAAAGCAATACGGGCAGAGTCATTATGAAACTGATGCGGTTGCATCTCGAAATATAGAGAAACCTGGAGTAGGAAGCCGCTGCAGTTCTCCGCCTCGCCTGAGTATGTCGCTGGTCGGGCCATGGGACTAGCAGAGGCAGCTACAGAATTAGAGGGTGTTTGCGGAAGTGAAGGTGAGTTAGGATCTTGGCGGTCAGTAGCGATGACAGGAGGATTTTTTAGTATTGCTTGACTGACGGCTTGAACCAGTTCAGCGAATGTGTCCCGCTGCGGCGGATCCTCGGGTTCTGATGCAGCTTGCATTGTGATCGGTCTGGCCTTCTGTCAGGTAATCACAAGAGGCAGACAGGTGGTGAGTTGAAATGAGATTTATTTTTACAAGTGCAGCAGAACCGGGATGCAAAGGTGAGTAATGAAGTAGATGATAACGTTCACTGTGACTTAACTGAGAGGTAACCCAAGTCTCTGGTTTAGGAGCTGGAGGAAGAGTGCGGGAAGGTTCTCAGAAGGAGAACGGTAGGCTGACGGCTGACGAATGGGAATGAAGGCTTCTGAAGGTAAGTGGTTTTCTCTTGAGGTGAGTATCGCGGGTGAGTCTGTTGTCAGTGGTATTGACGAGGCCAGACGATGACTGGTGAGTGAGAGTGGTTTATAAAGGGTATGAGATGATGAGATGGCCAGGTAAGGGTGATTAGAATTCAGGGGAGAGTGAACGAGAGGGTGGAGCGAGTGAAGATGATGGCGTGGCTGTGACATAGATGAACAATTACAGTTGTTTTTATGACTGTAAGTCATTCTCTTCAAATGCTACGGACGTTAGAAAAGTGTATAACAATATCACATGTAACTTTAGAGACAGTCCCTAAATTTGAGACTCTCGAATGTCCAATGTCAAGACAACTTTTTGCCTGTTTTTTTTTTATTTTATTTCTTTAGTTTTCTTTTATCTGTGCTGGATTGCTGATGTCCTTTACCCAGGCATATATGTCCATCCATCAATTACGAACATTCAGCCGCAAACATGAGGTGCGAGCGGTCGCGAGCGCGGATGGGAGAATGGCGCATGTTTTTTTTTTTTTTTTGAGCAACTGGGATGGTGCCCCCTCTGGGAGTTGGTGACCTATGAAGACTGCATACTCTGCATATAGGGAGTGGCGGTACTATCTGGAAGATATATTCCTCAAACCGTCGTACAAGAGGAGGTGATGTGAGTCCTTCAAGAATCACTCAAAACCTATTCAAGTGTACAGTTTCCTTTTATTCCTTCTTGAAATAAATACTGCATCAAACTGTGTTGTGTTTATTTATTTATTTTATAAGACAACTGAGACTTTAATCTCCTTTGTAATATATGTGCTTTTAAACCAAGAACAATTTATTTATAGATGTATTACTGCTTAATAATGACTATTATTAAGGGAAAAGGCTTTATAATCATGAACTGACTATTTACTAATGCTTAGCTAATGAGTGCAGTTATTATAAAGTGTTACCAATGCATTTACTAATCTTAACAAATTAGACATTATTTTACAGTGTTACCAAATCCTTTATTAATTTATTAGTGTTTTGTAATGATTTAAATGACCTATAAGCATTTGTGAACTAGTTTTGCTTGCATTGCAGCTTAATCTGTCAGTTGAAGAGTTTTACTGTTACATCCATGAGATTAATAAATGTCATGTCACGTCACAGGATGTCATAGGTCAGTATCAAATGAGTTTGAAATTATTATTTGCAGCACAAAAAAGGATTCTTGGGATGTTTTTAAACCCCTAAAACTGTCAGAAAAGGATAAGGCCTAAGAGATTTCTTAACCTGTAATGAAAGGAAAAAAACACCACCATTAGCAACAACAAAAACAATAACAATGTAAAATACAGATTTTTTTTCCTGATGATTAAAGAGATGATTAGGTCTCTCTCTCTCTCTCTCTCTCTCTCTGCCAGACAGCCCCTCCCTAAAATCCACACACACTGTCAGTCACCAAAAATTCAGTCACCAACCCCCTTTTTACATTTTCTGTTATCCATACAGTGTTGTAAAGTCGTGAAACTATGCATATTTCCTCAGAATGATTTGATCTCTGTATGAAAAAATGCTTTGAACGGTTTGGAAGCTGCAATTTAAACATACAAGACTTTTATTGTCTGTATGTATGTAAAAAAAAAAGGCCTAAGAGATTTCTTAAGCTGTAATGAAAACAACTAAAAAAAATAACAATTTAAAATACAGTTTTTTTCTGGTGATTAAAGAGATGTTTAAGTCTCTCTCTCTCTCTCTCTCTCTCTCTCTCTCTCTCTTTCTGTCTCTCTGTCTCTCTGCCACTCAGCTCATGCCCATCCCCCACTCAAACACACACACACACACACTCAGTCAGCACACATACATTCCTCAAACAGAGGGAAAGAGTGAGTTGAGATGTCTGACAGTTTTTTAATTTTCTTTTAATCATACAGTGTTGTAAAGCCATGAAACTATGCATATGTCCTCAGAATGATTTGATCTCTGTATGAAAAAATGCTTTTAAGTGTTTGGAAGCTGCAATTTAAAAATACAAGACAATTAATGATTCCCTTTTTACTGTCATTTCAAAAAATCACCACGACAAAACCGTTCAAGCTAACCAAAATCCGTTCGCAATTTCAGTTCCTCAATGTTTTTTCTTCATGTAGACAAAGTTTGGTGTGTATAGTGTACTTCCCCTGTGAGGAGTATGCATTAATTCACAACTGTAAAATCTCAAAAATACATATTCAAATCAAAATAGCCGACTTCCTGTTGGTCGTAGCTGATGACTGTGAATTAGAAAGTTGTCCGTCTTGATAAGAACAATATACGTACCGAGTTTGGTGTCTGTAGTTAAAACAGTTTTGACAAAAGGTGGCGCTATAGAGTGCCTTTTCCACGCCCTTTTAAAAGCTTTTTCCAATGTCTAGCTATCAATAATACTGATATGTGTTTTGAGTTTCATGTAAATCTGAGGTTGTTATCTGCCTCAAAATCACCATAACAGAATTTTCAAGTTTGACACGTTGCCATGGCAACAATATATAAGATATCAATATCCCCACAACAGATTTACATCGGCCATGTTTTGTCATTATTCTGATGAAGTTTGAAGCAAATCGAGTAAAAATAAGATGCTGAATTCAAAGCATTTTGAAAAAAACTCAATTCCTGCTGCCAGTTGGTGGCGCTATAATGTTGACTCTTAATAGTCACATATATACGATCTGTATCATACATCGAACAAATCGATGAAGTTTGATCAAACTCAGGCAATGTATGTGGATGTTATTAGGCATTTCCTGTTTCTCATTTTTTGCCCAAATTTAAACGCCGCGCCACGGGCAAACCGTTCGAGATATCAAAAATCCCCTGGCAATTTTTCATCCCCAATGTCTTGAGATCATGTTGACCGAGTTTAGTGGCAATCAAGTAAAAAACCTATGACAAGTATATCAAATTCCAGAGCATGCTTTTTTTAAACAGCCCTGAATAGCTGACTTCCTGTTGGGCGGAGCCTATGACATAGAGCCTGAAAGTTGTTCAGCTCAATGAGATCTATAAGTGTACTGAGTTTCATATAAATATATGCAAGTGTGTGTGAGCTATGGTTCAAGATTTCTGACTGTGTTCCAGGGGGCGCTGTAGAGCCCCTGTGCCATGCCCGGGTCCCAGTCTCTGCGACGTCCTGATGGCCGCAGGTTCCAATGTGTGTGCCAATTTTCAAGAGTTTTTGAGCATGTTAAGGCCCCCCAAAACCCCCGGAAGGTTTAATAAAAAATTAAAATAATAATAATAATTAAAGCTGCAAGCAGCGATGAACGGGCCCTCGCACCCGGGCTCACCGGCAGCGAGTGGCTTTAGTAAATAGGTGAACGGTGAGAAATATGCGTTTAAACTCATAAATATAAGTAGAATATATCAATGTTTATTCAATGTATGTGCCAATCTTCCTGTTGCCAGCAGGTGGCGCTATCATTATAATGGAATATTGGCCTTCAGATGTGTTCAGGGCTGCACTCTTATCGAACATGTGAAGTTTGGGGAAGATCAAACATTTTATGCCTGAGTTACAACAATTTCTCTTGCTGTGGCGAGACATCAAATTTTGTCATTTTTGCCATGGACACGCTTTTTAACAAAAACTCAAGATTTCCACAATTTAACATTACACAGCCCTTTAGATTAGATTGACCACAAAAATACATTAATGTCAAAAAATCTCTAGGAGTAGTTTGTCTCAGCGTAAAATATGTCACTTCCTGTTGCCAGCAGGTGGCGCTATGACTATAATTGAATATGGGCATGTAGATCTGTTAAGGGCAGAAGTCTTATCTAACATGCGAAGTTTGGGGCAGATTGGACATTGTATGTCTGAGTTACAGCAACTTCCTTTTTCATGGCGAAACATCGAAATTTGTCAGGCCGCCATGGACACGCCCTTTAACGAAATCTCAAGATCTTCCCAATTTAACTTCGGAAAGGCCTTTAGATTTAACTGACCAAGTTTGATGTTGATCTGAATAAATCTCTAGGAAGATTTCGTTAAACTACAACCACTGAAAATGCCAAAAACAACACCAATTTTGCAGAGAACATTCTAAATAACTGACTTCCTGTTTGGATTCGGATTTCGTACCAAGAGACTTTTTCGTAGATATTGGTGTGTTACATGTGTGTACCGATTTTTGTACATGTACGTGAAACATAGCTTAAGGCGCACTCCGTTGAAAGTGTATATGCACTCAGTTGAAAGTGTATAGGTGGCGCTATCGAGCCATTTTGCCACACCCAATGGAATATTGGCCTTCAGATCTGTTCAGGCCAGGACCCTTATCACACATGTGAAGTTTGGGCAAGATCGGACATTTTATGCCTGAGTTATAACATCTTTTATTCCCATGGCGACACATCGAACTTCGTCACGGCGCCATGGACACGCCTTTTAACGAAAACTCAAGATCTTCTCAACTAAACATCACACAGGTCTTTAGATTAGACTGACCACAAAAATAACATCGATGTCATAAAATGTCTAGGAGTAGTTTGTCGCAGTGTAAAATTTTTCACTTCCTGTTACCAATAGGTGGCGCTATGACTATAACTGAATATTGGCATGTAGATCTGTTCAGGTCAAGAGTCTTATCCAACATGTGAAGTTTGGGGCAGATTGGACATTGTATGTCTGAGTTACAGCAACTTCCTTTTTCATGGCGAAACATCGAAATTTGTCAGGCCGCCATGGACATGCCCTTTAACGAAACTTCAAGTCCTTCGCAATTTAACATCACAAATGGCTTTAGATTACACTGACCAAGATTGGTGTTCATCTGAATAAATCTCTAGGAGGAGTTCGTTAAAGTACAACCCCTGAAAATGGCAAAAACAACACCAATTTTGCAGGGAAAATTCAAAATAACCGACTTCCTGTTGGAATTAGGATTTCGTACCAAGAGACTTTTTTGTAGGTATTGGTGTGTTACATGTGTGTACCAATTTTTGTACATGTACGTGAAACATAGCTCGAGGTGCACTCAGTTGAAAGTGTACAGGTGGCGCTATCGAGCCATTTTGCCACACCCGATGGAATATTGGCCTTCAGATCTGTTCAGGCCAGGACTTTTATCACACATGTGAAGTTTGGGGAAGATCGGACATTTTATGCCTGAGTTATAACATCTTTTATCCCCATGGCGAGACTTTGAATTTTGTCACGGCGCCATGGACACGCCCCTTAACGAAAACTCAAGATCTTCACAATTTAACATTGCACAGGCCTTTAGATTATACTGACCATAAAAAAGACATTGATGTTTAAAAATTTCTAGGAGTAGTCTCTCGAAGTGTAAAATATGTCACTTCCTGTTGCCTATAGGTGGCGTTATGACTATAACTGAATATGGGCATGTAAATATGTTTAGGTCAGGAGTCTTATTAAACATGTGAAGTTTTGGGCACATTGGACATTGTATGTCTGAGTTATAGCAACTTCATTTTTCATGGCGAATCATCGAAATTCGCCAGGCCACCACGGACACGCCCTTTAACGAAAACTCAAAATCTTCGCAATTTAACATCGCAAAGGCCTTTAGATTAGGCATACCAAATTTGGTGTTGATCTGAATAAGTTTCTAGGAGGAGTTCGTTAAAATACAACTCATGGAAATGGCAAAAATAACACAAAATTTGCTCATAATATTAAAAATAACCGACTTCCTGTTGGGTTTAGAATTTTGCTCTAAGAGACTTTTTTGTAGGTATTGGAGAGTTACATGTGTGTACCGATTTTCATACATGTACGTGAAACATAGCTCGAGGAGCACACCGTTGAACATGTATAGGTGGCGCTGTCGAGCCATTTTGACACACCCACTTCTGAAACCCATATCAGATGTACATTTTCGCCGGTTCTGAGGTGTGTGCAAAGTTTCATGACTTTTTGAGTATGTTTAGGCCCTCAAAAATGCGATTCATCCTGGAGAAGAATAATAATAATAATAATTAAAGCTGCAAGCAGCGATGAACGGGCCCTCGCACCCGGGCTCACCGGCAGCGAGTGGCTTTAGTAAATAGGTGAACGGTGAGAAATATGCATTTAAACTCATAAATATAAGTGGAATATATCAAAGTTTATTCCATATATGTGCCAATCTTTCTGTTGCCAGCAGGTGGCGCTATCATTATAATGGAATATTGGCCTTCAGATGTGTTCAGGGCTGCACTCTTATCGAACATGTGAAGTTTGGGGAAGATCAAACATTATATGCCTGAGTTACAACAACTTCTCTTGCTGTGGCGAGACATCAAATTTTGTCATTTTTGCCATGGACACGCTCTTTAACAAAAACTCAAGATTGCCACAATTTAACATTACACAGGCCTTTAGATTAGACTGACCACAAAAATACATTAATGTCAAAAATCTTTAGGAGTAGTTTGTCTCAGCGTAAAATATGTCACTTCCTGTTGCCAGCAGGTGGCACTATGACTATAATTGAATATGGGCATGTAGATCTGTTAAGGGCAGAAGTCTTATCTAACATGCGAGGTTTGGGGCAGATTAGACATTGTATGTCTGAGTTACAGCAACTTCCTTTTTCATGGCGAAACATCAAAATTTGTCAGGCCGCCATGGACACTCCCTTTAACCAAATCTCAAGATCTTCCAAATTTAACCTCGCAAAGGCCTTTAGATTTAACTGACCAAGTTTGATGTTGATCTGAATAAATCTCTAGGAGGAGTTCGTTAAAGTACAACCCCTGAAAATGCCAAAAACAACACCAATTTTGCAGAGAACATTCTAAATAACTGACTTCCTGTTTGGATTCGGATTTCGTACCATGAGACTTTTTCGTAGATATTGGTGTGTTACATGTGTGTACCGATTTTTGTACATGTACGTGAAACATAGCTTGAGGCGCACTCCGTTGAAAGTATATATGCACTCAGTTGAAAGTGTATAGGTGGCGCTATCGAGCCATTTTGCCACACCCAATGGAATATTGGCCTTCAGATCTGTTCAGGCCAGGACCCTTATCACACATGTGAAGTTTGGGCAAGATCGGACATTTTATGCCTGAGTTATAACATCTTTTATTCCCATGGCGACACATCGAACTTCGTCACGGCGCCATGGACACGCCTTTTAACGAAAACTCAAGATCTTCACAACTAAACATCACACAGGTCTTTAGATTAGACTGACCACAAAAATAACATTGATGTCATAAAATTTCTAGGAGTAGTTTGTCACAGTGTAAAATATTTCACTTCCTGTTGCCAATAGGTGGCGCTATGACTATAACTGAATATTGGCATGTAGATCTGTTCAGGTCAAGAGTCTTATCCAACATGTGAAGTTTGGGGCAGATTGGACATTGTATGTGTGAGTTACAGCAACTTCCTTTTTCATGGCGAAACATCGAAATTTGTCAGGCCACCATGGACACGCCCTTAAACGAAACCTAAAGTCCTTCGCAATTTAACATCGCAAATGGCTTTAGATTACACTGACCAAGTTTGGTGTTGATCTGAATAAATCTCTAGGAGGAGTTCGTTAAAGTACAACCCCTGAAAATGGCAAAAACAACACCAATTTTGCAGGGAAAATTCAAAATAACCGACTTCCTGTTGGGATTAGGATTTCGTACCAAGAGACTTTTTTGTAGGTATTGGTGTTTTACATGTGTGTACCAATTTTTGTACATGTACGTGAAACATAGCTCGAGGTGCACTCCGTTGAAAGTGTATAGGTGGCGCTATCGAGCCATTTTGCCACACCCGATGGAATATTGGCCTTCAGATCTGTTCAGGCCAGGACTTTTATCACACATGTGAAGTTTGGGGAAGATCGGACATTTTATGCCTGAGTTATAACATCTTTTATTCCCATGGCGAGACTTTGATGTTTGTCACGGCGCCATGGACACGCCCCTTAACGAAAACTCAAAATCTTCACAATTTAACATTGCACAGGCCTTTAGATTATACTGACCATAAAAAAGACATTGATGTCAAAAAATTTTTAGGAGTAGTCTGTCGAAGTGTAAAATATGTCACTTCCTGTTGCCTATAGGTGGCGCTATGACTATAACTGAATATGGGCATGTAAATATGTTCAGGTCAGGAGTCTTATTAAACATGTGAAGTTTTGGGCACATTGGACATTGTATGTCTGAGTTATAGCAACTTCATTTTTCATGGCGAATCATCGAAATTCGCCAGGCCGCCACGGACACGCCCTTTAACGAAAACTCAAAATCTTCGCAATTTAACATTGCAAAGGCCTTTAGATTAGACATGCCAAATTTGGTGTTGATCTGAATAAGTTTCTAGGAGGAGTTCGTTAAAATACAACACATGGAAATGGCAAAAATAACACAAAATTTGCTCATAATATTAAAAATAACTGACTTCCTGTTGGGTTTAGAATTTTGCTCTA
This sequence comes from Carassius carassius, assembly GCF_963082965.1. NCBI lineage: Eukaryota > Metazoa > Chordata > Actinopteri > Cypriniformes > Cyprinidae > Carassius > Carassius carassius. The sequence goes on along the minus strand of NC_081766.1, from coordinate 25,941,708 downwards.
AGAGACTTTTTTGTAGGTATTGGAGAGATACATGTGTATACCAATTTTCATACATGTACGTGAAACGTAGCTCGAGGCGCACACCGTTGAACGTGTATAGGTGGTGCTGTCGAGCCATTTTGCCACACCCACTTCTGAAACCCATATCAGACGTAAATTTTCGCCAGTTCTGAGGTGTGTGCAAAGTTTCATGACTTTTCGAGCATGTTTAAGCTCTCAAAAATGCGATTCATCTTAGAGAATAATAATAATAATAATAATAATAATAATAATAAAAGCTGCAAGCAGCGATGAACGGGCCCTCGCACCCGGGCTCACCGGCAGCGAGTGGCTTTAGTAAATAGGTGAACGGTGAGAAATATGCATTTAAACTCATAAATATAAGTAGAATATATCAATGTTTATTCCATATATGTTCCAATCTTCCTGTTGCCAGCAGGTGGCGCTATCATTATAACGGAATATTGGCCTTCAGATGTGTTCAGGGCTGCACTCTTATCGAACATGTGAAGTTTGGGGAAGATCAAACATTTTATGCCTGAGTTACAACAACAACTCTTGCTGTGGCGAGACATCAAATTTTGTCATTTTTGCCATGGACACGCTCTTTAACAAAAACTCAAGATTGCCACAATTTAACATTACACAGGCCTTTAGATTAGACTGACCACAAAAATACATTAATGTCAAAATATCTCTAGGAGTAGTTTGTCTCAGCGTAAAATATGTCACTTCCTGTTGCCAGCAGGTGGCACTATGACTATAATTGAATATGGGCATGTAGATCTGTTAAGGGCAGATGTCTTATCTAACATGCGAAGTTTGGGGCAGATTGGACATTGTATGTCTGAGTTACAGCAACTTCCTTTTTCATGGCGAAACATCAAAATTTGTCAGGCCGCCATGGACACTCCCTTTAACGAAATCTCAAGATCTTCCCAATTTAACTTCGCAAAGGCCTTTAGATTTAACTGACCAAGTTTGATGTTGATCTGAATAAATCTCTAGGAGGAGTTCGTTAAAGTACAACCCCTGAAAATGCCAAAAACAACACCAATTTTGCAGAGAACATTCTAAATAACTGACTTCCTGTTTGGATTCGGATTTCATACCAAGAGACTTTTTCGTAGATATTGGTGTGTTACATGTGTGTACCGATTTTTGTACATGTACGTGAAACATAGCTTGAGGCGCACTCCGTTGAAAGTGTATATGCACTCAGTTGAAAGTGTATAGGTGGCGCTATCGAGCCATTTTGCCACACCCAATGGAATATTGGCCTTCAGATCTGTTCAGGCCAGGACCCTTATCACACATGTGAAGTTTGGGCAAGATCGGACATTTTATGCCTGAGTTATAACATCTTTTATTCCCATGGCGACACATCGAACTTCGTCACGGCGCCATGGACACGCCTTTTAACGAAAACTCAAGATCTTCACAACTAAACATCACACAGGTCTTTAGATTAGACTGACCACAAAAATAACATTGATGTCATAAAATTTCTAGGAGTAGTTTGTCGCAGTGTAAAATATTTCACTTCCTGTTGCCAATAGGTGGCGCTATGACTATAACTGAATATTGGCATGTAGATCTGTTCAGGTCAAGAGTCTTATCCAACATGTGAAGTTTGGGGCAGATTGGACATTGTATGTCTGAGTTACAGCAACTTCCTTTTTCATGGCGAAACATCAAAATTTGACAGGCCACCATGGACACGCCCTTTAACGAAACCTAAAGTCCTTCGCAATTTAACATCGCAAATGGCTTTAGATTACACTGACCAAGTTTGGTGTTGATCTGAATAAATCTCTAGGAGGAGTTCGTTAAAGTACAACCCCTGAAAATGGCAAAAACAACACCAATTTTGCAGGGAAAATTCAAAATAACCGACTTCCTGTTGGGAGTAGGATTTCATACCAAGAGACTTTTTTGTAGGTACTGGTGTGTTACATGTGTGTACCAATTTTTGTACATGTACGTGAAACATAGCTCGAGGTGCACTCCGTTGAAAGTGTATAGGTGGCGCTATCGAGCCATTTTGCCACACCCGATGGAATATTGGCCTTCAGATCTGTTCAGGCCAGGACTTTTATCACACATGTGAAGTTTGGGGAAGATCGGACATTTTATGCCTGAGTTATAACATCTTTTATTCCCATGGCGAGACTTTGATGTTTGTCACGGCGCCATGGACATGCCCCTTAACGAAAACTCAAGATCTTCACAATTTAACATTGCACAGGCCTTTAGATTATACTGACCATAAAAAAGGCATTGATGTCAAAAAATTTCTAGGAGTAGTCTGTCGAAGTGTAAAATATGTCACTTCCTGTTGCCTATAGGTGGCGCTATGACTATAACTGAATATGGGCATGTCAATCTGTTCAGGTTCGGAGTCTCATCAAACATGTGAAGTTTGGGGCAGATTGGACATTGTATGTCTGAGTTATAGCAACTTCATTTTTCATGGCGAATCATCGAAATTCGCCAGGCCGCCACGGACACGCCCTTTAACGAAAACTCAAAATCTTCGCAATTTAACATCGCAAAGGCATTTAGATTAGGCATACCAACTTTGGTGTTGATCTGAATTAATCTCTAGGAGGAGTTCGTTAAAATACAACGCATGGAAATGACAAAAATGACACAAAATTTGCTCATAAAATTAAAAATAACCGACTTCCTGTTGGGTTTCGGATTTTGCTCCAAGAGACTTTTTTGTAGGTATTGGAGAGATACATTTGTATACCAATTTTCATACATGTACGTAAAACGTAGCTCGAGGCGCACACCGTTGAACGTTTATAGGTGGCGCTGTCGAGCCATTTTCCCACACCCATTTCTGAAACCCATATCAGACGTAAATTTTCGCCAGTTCTGAGGTGTGTGCAAAGTTTCATGACTTTTCGAGCATGTTTAGGCTCTCAAAAATGTGATTCATCTTAGAGAATAATAATAATAATAATAATAATAATAATAATAATAATAATAATAATAAACGGAGCAATTCCAAGAGGGTCCTCACACCATCGGTGCTCGGGCCCTAATAATAATAATAATAATAAACGGAGCAATTCCAAGAGGGTCCTCACACCATCGGTGCTCGGGCCCTAATTAAAGCTGCAAGCAGCGATGAACGGGCCCTCGCACCCGGGCTCACCGGCAGTGAATGGCTTTAGTAAATAGGTGAACGGTGAGAAATATGCATTTAAACTCATAAATATAATAGGAATATATCAAAGTTTATTCCATATATGTGCCAATCTTTCTGTTGCCAGCAGGTGGCGCTATCATTATAATGGAATATTGGCCTTCAGATGTGTTCAGGGCTGCACTCTTATCGAACATGTGAAGTTTGGGGGAGATCAAACATTTTATGCCTGAGTTACAACAATTCAATTCAATTCAAGTGTATTTGTATAGCGCTTTTTACAATACAAATCGTTACAAAGCAACTTTACAGAAAATTATGTTTCTACAATATTTAGTAGTAGCTAGTAGTTTGTGCACGTTTGACAGGATTTTAGAAAAATAAAAATAATAATAATAATAATACAAGACGTAGTCAGCTAGATGATGAACTATCAATATTATTAATTAATAGTAATTATAGGATGCAGTCACACATGTAGCAATAATTGTTAGTTCTGTTTGTTGATTCAAGGTTAGCATCATCTGGGGTCCTCTGAGGGTCAGCATCATCTCTTCTCAGGTGTTCTGGATCCAGACTGGAGCTTGTGTAAATCCTAGTTACCACGGGATGTAAATCCCGTGGCAAAACATAGAAACAAAATAGAGACATCATTAGCATAGCTGCTGATCCAACAAAGTAAAATTAGTTTAACCCAAGCTAAAGAATAAAAATGCAGATGCAACTACACTCACAATTTAAGAGATACATTATTCGAATGCTTGGCGAAAGAGATGCGTTTTTAATCTAGATTTAAACAGAGAGAGTGTGTCTGAACCCCGAACATTATCAGGAAGGCTATTCCAGAGTTTGGGAGCCAAATGTGAAAAAGCTCTACCTCCTTTAGTGGACTTTGCTATCCTAGGAACTACCAAAAGTCCAGCGTTTTGTGACCTTAGGGTGCGTGATGGGTTGTAGCGTGGTAGAAGGCTAGTTAGGTACACAGGAGCTAAACCATTTAGGGCCTTATAGGTAAGTAATGATAATTTGTAACTGATACGGAACTTAATAGGTAGCCAGTGCAGAGACTGTAAAATTGGGGTAATATGATCATATTTTCTTGACCTGGTAAGGACTCTAGCTGCTGCATTTTGGACTACCTGTAGCTTGTTTATTGACGAAGCAGGACAACCACCTAGAAGTCCATTACAATAGTCCAGTCTAGAGGTCATGAAAGCATGAACTAGCTTTTCTGCATCAGAAACAGATAACATGTTTCGTAGCTTGCCAATGTTTCTAAGATGGAAGAATGCGGTTTTTGTAACATTGGAAATATGATTTTCAAAAGACAAATTGCTGTCCAATATAACACCCAGATTTCTGACTGTAGAGGAAGTAACAGTACATCCGTCTAGTTGCAGATTGTAATCTACAAGATTCTGTGTGGTGTTTTTTGGTCCAATAATTAATATCTCTGTCTTATCCGAATTTAATTGGAGAAAATTATTTGTCATCCAATCTTTTACATTTTTAACACACTCTGTTAGCTTAGATAATTGGGAAGTTTCATCTGGTCTCGTTGAAATATATAGCTGAGTATCATCAGCATAACAGTGGAAGCTAATTCCGTATTTTCTAATAATATTACCTAGGGGCAACATGTATATTGAAAATAGAAGGGGACCTAGGACGGATCCTTGTGGCACTCCATATTTTACTGATGATAAATGAGATGACACCCCATTTAAGTAAACAAAATGGTAGCGATCGGACAGGTAGGATCTAAACCATCTTAGAGCCTGCCCTTGAATACCTGTATAGTTTTGTAATCGATCTATGAGTATGTCATGATCTATGGTGTCGAACGCAGCACTAAGATCAAGTAAGACTAGAAATGAGATGCAGCCTTGATCTGACGCAAGAAGCAGGTCATTTGTAATTTTAACAAGTGCAGTTTCTGTGCTATGGTGGGGCCTAAAACCTGACTGAAATTCTTCATACAGATCATTTTTATGCAGGAAGGTGCTCAATTGAGCAGACACAACTTTTTCTAAAATTTTAGACATAAATGGAAGATTTGAAATAGGCCTATAATTTGCCAGTACACTAGGATCTAGTTTTGGTTTCTTAATAAGAGGCTTGATAACCGCCAGCTTGAATGGTTTTGGGACGTGACATAAAGATAACGACGAGTTAATGATATTGAGAAGCGGTTCTTCGGCTACAGGTAACAGCTCTTTTAGTAATTTAGTGGGTACAGGATCTAATAAACATGTTGTTGGTTTAGATACAGTGATAAGTTTATTTAGCTCTTCCTGTCCTATATTTGTAAAGCACTGCAGTTTATCTTTGGGTGCGATGGATGAAACTGAAGTGTTAGACGCTGTAGAATCTACATTCGCTATTGTATTTCTAATGTTATCTATTTTTTCAGTGAAGAAATTCATAAAGTCATTACTATTTAACGTTGGTGGAATATTTGAATCAGGTGGCGTCTGGTAATTTGTTAATTTAGCCACTGTGCTAAATAAAAACCTTGGATTGTTTTGGTTATTTTCAATGAGTTTGTGGATATGCTCTGCCCTAGCAGTTTTTAGAGCCTGTCTATACCTGGACATACTGTTTTTCCATGCAATTTTAAAAACTTCCAAGTTAGTTTTTCTCCATTTGCATTCAAGACTACGAGTTACTTTCTTGAGAGAGTGAGTATTACTGTTATACCATGGCACAGTACGTTTTTCTCTAACCTTTTTCAATTTGATGGGGGCAACAGTTTCTAATGTATTAGAGAAAATAGTGCCCATGTTGTCAGTAATTTCGTTTCAACTTCTCTTGCTGTGGCGAGACATCAAATTTTGTCATTTTTGCCATGGACACGCTCTTTAACAAAAACTCAAGATTGCCACAATTTAACATTACACAGGCCTTTAGATTAGACTGACCACAAAAATACATTAATGTCAAAAAATCTCTAGGAGTAGTTTGTCTCAGTGTAAAATATATCACTTCCTGTTGCCAGCAGGTGGCACTATGACTATAATTGAATATGGGCATGTAGATCTGTTCAGGTCAAGAGTCTTATCCAACATGTGAAGTTTGGGGCAGATTGGACATTGTATGTCTGAGTTACAGCAACTTCCTTTTTCATGGCGAAACATCGAAATTTGTCAGGCCGACATGGACACGCCCTTTAACGAAACCTCAAGTCCTTCGCAATTTAACATCGCAAAGGGCTTTAGATTACACTGACCAAGTTTGGTGTTCATCTGAATTAATCTCTAGGAGGAGTTCGTTAAAGTACAACCCCTGAAAATGACAAAAACAACAGCAATTTTGCAGGGAAAATTCAAAATAACCGACTTCCTGTTGGGATTAGGATTTCGTATCAAGAGACTTTTTTGTAGGTATTGGTGTGTTACATGTGTGTAAAATTCTAGGAGTAGTCTGTCGAAGAGTAAAATATGTCACTTCCTGTTGCCTATAGGTGGCGCTATGACTATAACTGAATTTGGGCATGTAAATATGTTCAGGTCAGGAGTCTAATTAAACATGTGAAGTTTTGGGCACATTGGACATTGTATGTCTGAGTTATAGCAACTTCATTTTTCATGGCGAATCATCAAAATTCGCCAGGCCGCCACGGACACGCCCTTTAACGAAAACTCAAAATCTTCGCAATTTAACATCGCAAAGGCCTTTAGATTAGGCATACCAACTTTGGTGTTGATCTGAATTAATCTCTAGGAGGAGTTCGTTAAAATACAACGCATGGAAATGACAAAAATGACACAAAATTTGCTCATAAAATTAAAAATAACTGACTTCCTGTTGTGTTTCGGATTTTGCTCCAAGAGACTTTTTTGTAGGTATTGGAGACATACATGTGTATACCAATTTTCATACACGTATGTGAAACGTAGCTCGAGGCGCACACCGTTGAACGTGTATAGGTGGCGCTGTTGAGCCATTTTGCCACACCCACTTCTGAAACCCATATCAGACGTAAATTTTCGCCAGTTCTGAGGTGTGTGCAAAGTTTCATGACTTTTCGAGCATGTTTAGGCTCTCAAAAATGCGATTCATCTTAGAGAATAATAATAATAATAATAATAATAATAATAATAATAATAATAATAATAATAATAATAATAATAATAATAATAATAATAATAATAATAATAATAATAATAAACGGAGCAATTCCAAGAGGGTCCTCACACCATCGGTGCTCGGGCCCTAATAAACGGAGCAATTCCAAGAGGGTCCTCACACCATCGGTGCTCGGGCCCTAATTAAAGCTGCAAGCAGCGATGAACGGGCCCTCGCACCCGGGCTCACCGGCAGCAAGTGGCTTTAGTAAAGAGGTGAACGGTGAGAAATATGCGTTTAAACTCATAAATATAAGTAGAATATATCAACGTTTATTCCATATATGTGCCAATCTTCCTGTTGCCAGCAGGTGGCACTATCATTACAATGGAATATTGGCCTTCAGATGTGTTCAGGGCTGCACTCTTATCGAACATGTGAAGTTTGGGGAAGATCAAACATTTTATGCCTGAGTTACAACAACTTCTCTTGCTGTGGCGAGACATCAAATTTTGTCATTTTTGCCATGGACACGCTCTTTAACAAAAACTCAAGATTGCCACAATTTAACATTACACAGGCCTTTAGATTAGACTGACCACAAAAATACATTAATGTCAAAAAATCTCTAGGAGTAGTTTATCTCAGCGTAAAATATGTCACTTCCGGTTTCCAGCAGGTGGCGCTATGACTATAATTGAATATGGGCATGTAGATCTGTTAAGGGCAGAAGTCTTATCTAACTTGCAAAGTTTGGGGCAGATTGGACATGGTATGTCTGAGTTACAGCAACTTCCTTTTTCATGGCGAAACATCGAAATTTGTCAGGCCGCCATGGACACTCACTTTAACGAAATCTCAAGATCTTCCCAATTTAACATCGCAAAGGCCTTTAGATTCAACTGACCAAGTTTGATGCTGATCTGAATAAATCTCTAGGAGGAGTTCGTTAAAGTACAACCCCTGAAAATGCCTAAAAAAAACAACACCAATTTTGCAGAGAACATTCTAAATAACTGACTTCCTGTTTGGATTCGGATTTCGTACCAAGAGACTTTTTCGTAGATATTGGTGTGTTACATGTGTGTACCGATTTTTGTACATGTACGTGAAACATAGCTTGAGGCCCACTCCATTGAAAGTGTATATGCACTCAGTTGAAAGTGTATAGGTGGCGCTATCGAGCCATTTTGCCACACCCAATGGAATATTGGCCTTCAGATCTGTTCAGGCCAGGACTTTTATCACACATGTGAAGTTTGGGGAAGATCGGACATTTTATGCCTGAGTTATAACATCTTTTATTCCCATGGCGAGACTTTGAATTTTGTCACAGCACCATGGACACGCCCCTTAACGAAAACTCAAGATCTTCACAATTTAACATTGCACAGGCCTTTAGATTATACTGACCATAAAACAGACATTGATGTCAAAAAATTTCTAGGAGTAGTTTGTCGAAGTGTAAAATATGTCACTTCCTGTTGCCTATAGGTGGCGCTATGACTATAACTGAATATGGGCATGTAAATATGTTCAGGTCAGGAGTCTTATTAAACATGTGAAGTTTTGGGCACATTGGACATTGTATGTCTGAGTTATAGCAACTTCATTTTTCATGGCGAATCATCGAAATTCGCCAGGCCGCCACGGACACGCCCTTTAACGAAAACCCAAAATCTTCGCAATTTAACATCGCAAAGGCCTTTAGATTAGGCATACCAACTTTGGTGTTGATCTGAATAAGTTTCTAGGAGGAGTTCGTTAAAATACAACGCATGGAAATGACAAAAATGACACAAAATTTGCTCATAAAATTAAAAATAACCGACTTCCTGTTGGGTTTCGGATTTCGTACCAAGAGACATTTTTGTAGGTATTGGTGTGTTACATGTGTGTACCGATTTTTGTGCATGTACGGGAAACGGAGGTCGAGGCGCGCTATGTTGAAAGTGTATAGGTGGCACTATCGAACCATTTTGCCACACCCGATGGAATATTGGCCTACAGATGTGTTCAGGCCAAGACTCTTATCACACATGTGAAGTTTGGGGAAGATCGGACATATTATGCCTGAGTTATAACATCTTTTATTCCCATGGCGAGACATCGAACTTCGTCACGGTGCCATGGACACGCCCCTTAACGAAAACTCAAGATCTTCACAACTTAACATGGCACAGGCCTTTAGATTAGACTGACCACAAAAAAGACATTGATGTCATAAAATTTCTAGGAGTAGTTAGTCGCAGTGTAAAATATGTCACTTCCTGTTGCCAATAGATGGCGCTATGACTATAACTGAATATGGGCATGTCAATCTGTTCAGGTTCGGAGTCTCATCAAGCATGTGAAGTTTGGGGCAGATTGGACATTGTATGTCTGAGTTATAGCAACTTCATTTTTCATGGCGAATCATCGAAATTCGCCAGGCCGCCACGGACACGCCCTTTAACGAAAACTCAAAATCTTCGCAATTTAACATCGCAAAGGCCTTTAGATTAGGCGTACCAACTTTGGTGTTGATCTGAATTAATCTCTAGGAGGAGTTCGTTAAAATACAACGCATAAAAATGACAAAAATGACACAAAATTTGCTCATAAAATTAAAAATAACCGACTTCCTGTTGGGTTTCGGATTTTGCTCCAAGAGACTTTTTTGTAGGTATTGGAGAGATACATGTGTATACCAATTTTCATACATGTACGTGAAACGTAGCTCGAGGCGCACACCGTTGAACGTGTATAGGTGGCGCTGTCGAGCCATTTTGCCACACCCACTTCTGAAACCCATATCAGACGTAAATTTTCGCCAGTTCTGAGGTGTGTGCAAAGTTTCATGACTTTTGGAGCATGTTTAGGCTCTCAAAAATGCGATTCATCTTAGAGAATAATAATAATAATAATAATAATAATAATAATAATAAACGGAGCAATTCCAAGAGGGTCCTCACACCATCGGTGCTCGGGCCCTAATTAAAGCTGCAAGCAGCGATGAACGGGCCCTCGCACCCCGGCTCACCGGCAGCGAGTGGCTTTAGTAAATAGGTGAACGGTGAGAAATATGCATTTAAACTCATAAATATAAGTGAAATATATCAATGTTTATTCCATATATTTGCCAATATTTCTGTTGCCAGCAGGTGGCGCTATCATTTTAATGGAATATTGGCCTTCAGATGTGTTCAGGCCAGGACTCTTATCGAACATGCGGAGTCTGGGGAAGATTGAACATTTTTTGCCTGAATTACAACAACTTCTCTTGCTGTGGCGAGACATCAAATTTTGTCATGGCGCCATGGACACGCCCTTTAACAAAAACTAAAAATCTCCACAATTTAACATTGCACAGGCCTTTAGATTAGACTGACCACAAAAAATACATTAATGTCAAAAGATTTCTAGGAGTGGTATGTCGCAGCGTAAAACATGTAACTTCCTGTTGCCAGCAGGTGGCGCTATGACTATAACTGAATATGGGCATGTAGATCTGTTAAGGGCAGAAGTCTTATCTAATATGTGAAGTTTGGGGCAGATTGGACATTGTATGTCTGAGTTACAGCAACTTCCTTTTTCATGGCGAAACATCGAAATTTGTCAGGCCGCCATGGACACGCCCTTTAACGAAACCTCAAGTCCTTCGCAATTTAACATCGCAAAGACCTTTAGATTTAACTGACCAAGTTTGGTGTTGATCTGAATAAATCTCTAGGAGGAGTTCGTTAAAGTACAACCCCTGAAAATGGCAAAAACAACTCCAATTTTGCAGAGAAAATTCTAAATAACTGACTTCCTGTTTGGATTCGGATTTCGTACCAAGAGACTTTTTCGTAGATATTGGTGTTTTACATGTGTGTACCGATTTTTGTACATGTACGTGAAACATAGCTTGAGGCGCACTCCGTTGAAAGTGTATATGCACTCAGTTGAAAGTGTACAGGTGGCGCTATCGAGCCATTTTGCCACACCCAATGGAATTTTGGCCTTCAGATATGTTCAGGCCAGGACCCTTATCACACATGTGAAGTTTGGGCAAGATCGGACATTTTATGCCTGAGTTATAACATCTTTTATTCCCATGGCGAGACATCGAACTTCGTCACGGCGCCATGGACACGCCTTTTAACGAAAACTCAAGATCTTCACAACTAAACATCACACAGGTCTTTAGATTAGACTGACCACAAAAATAACATTGATGTCATAAAATTTCTAGGAGTAGTTTGTCGCAGTGTAAAATATTTCAGTTCCTGTTGCCAATAGGTGGCGCTATGACTATAACTGAATATTGGCATGTAGATCTGTTCAGGTCAAGAGTCTTATCCAACATGTGAAGTTTGGGGCAGATTGGATATTGTATGTCTGAGTTACAGCAACTTCCTTTTTCATGGCGAAACATCGAAATTTGTCAGGCCGCCATGGACACGCCCTTTAACGAAACCTCAAGTCCTTCGCAATTTAACATCGCAAAGGGCTTTAGATTACACTGACCAAGTTTGGTGTTCATCTGAATAAATCTCTAGGAGGAGTTCGTTAAAGTACAAACCCTGACAATGACAAAAACAACACCAATTTTGCAGGGAAAATTCAAAATAATCGACTTCCTGTTGGGATTAGGATTTCGTACCAAGATACTTTTTTGTAGGTATTGGTGTGTTACATGTGTGTACCAATTTTTGTACATGTACGTGAAACATAGATCGAGGCGCTCTCCGTTGAAAGTGTATAGGTGGCGCTATCGAGCCATTTTGCCTCACCCGATGGAATATTGGCCTTCAGATCTGTTCAGGCCAGGACTTTTATCAAACATGTGAAGTTTGGGGAAGATCGGACATTTTATGCCTGAGTTATAACATCTTTTATTCCAATGGCGAGACTTTGAATTTTGTCACGGCGCCATGGACACGCCCCTTAACGAAAACTCAAGATCTTCACAACTTAACATCGCACAGGCCTTTAGATTAGACTGACCACAAAAAAGACATTGATGTCATAAAATTTCTAGGAGTAGTTAGTGGCAGTGTAAAATATGTCACTTCCTGTTGCCAATAGGTGGCGCTATGACTATAACTGAATATGGGCATGTCAATCTGTTCAGGTTTGGAGTCTCATCAAACATGTGAAGTTTGGGGCAGATTGGACATTGTATGTCTGAGTTACAGCAACTTCATTTTTCATGGCGAATCATCGAAATTCGCCAGGCCGCCACGGACACGCCCTTTAACGAAAACTCAAAATCTTCGCAATTTAACATCGCAACGTGATGTGTATAGGTGGCGCTGTTGAGCCATTTTGCCACACCCACTTCTGAAACCCATATCAGACGTAAATTTTCGCCAGTTCTGAGGTGTGTGCAAAGTTTCATGACTTTTCGAGCATGTTTAGGCTCTCAAAAATGCGATTCATCTTAGAGAATAATAATAATAATAATAATAATAATAATAATAATAATAATAATAATAATAATAATAATAATAATAATAATAATAATAAAAAACGGAGCAATTCCAAGAGGGTCCTCACACCATCGGTGCTCGGGCCCTAATTAAAGCTGCAAGCAGCGATGAACGGGCCCTCGCACCCGGGCTCACCGGCAGCGAGTGGCTCTAGTAAATAGGTGAACGGTGAGAAATATGCGTTAAACTCATAAATATAAGTAGAATATATCAACGTTTATTCCATATATGTGCAAATCTTCCTGTTGCCAGCAGGTGGCGCTATCACTATAATGGAATATTGGCCTTCAGATGTGTTCAGGGCTGCACTCTTATCGAACATGTGAAGTTTGGGGAAGATCAAACATTTTATGCCCAAGTTACAACAACTTCTCTTGCTGTGGCGAGACATCAAATTTTGTCATTTTTGCCATGGACACGCTCTTTAACAAAAACTCAAGATTGCCACAATTTAACAGTACACAGGCCTTTAGATTAGACTGACAACAAAAATACATTAATGTCAAAAAATCTCTAGGAGTAGTTTGTCTCAGCGTAAAATATGTCACTTCCTGTTGCCAGCAGGTGGCGCTATGACTATAATTGAATATGGGCATGTAGATCTGTTAAGGGCAGAAGTCTTATCTAACATTCAAAGTTTGGGTTAGATTGGACATTGTATGTCTGAGTTACAGCAACTTCCTTTTTCATGGCGAAACATCGAAATTTGTCAGGCCGCCATGGACACTCCCTTTAACGAAACCTCAAGATCTTCCCAATTTACCTTCGCAAAGGCCTTTAGATTTAACTGACCAAGTTTGATGTTGTTCTGAATAAATCTCTAGGAGGAGTTCGTTAAAGTACAACCCCTGAAAATGCCAAAAACAACACCAATTTTGCAGAGAAAATTCTAAATAACTGACTTCCTGTTTGGATTCGGATTTTGTACCAAGAGACTTTTTCGTAGATATTGGTGTGTTACATGTATGTACCGATTTTTGTACATGTACGTGAAACATAGCTTGAGGCGCACTCCGTTAAAAGTGTATATGGACTCTGTTGAAAATGTATAGGTGGCGCTATCGAGCCATTTTGCCACACCCAATGGAATATTGGCCTTCAGATCTGTTCAGGCCAGGACCCTTATCACACATGTGAAGTTTGGGCAAGATCGGACATTTTATGCCTGAGTTATAACATCTTTTATTCCCATGGCGACACATCAAACTTCGTCACGGCGCCATGGACACGCCTTTTAACGAAAACTCAAGATCTTCACAACTAAACATCACACAGGTCTTTAGATTAGACTGACCACAAAAATAACATTGATGTCATAAAATTTCTAGGAGTAGTTTGTCGCAGTGTAAAATATTACACTTCCTGTTGCCAATAGGTGGCGCTATGACTATAACTGAATATTGGCATGTAGATCTGTTCAGGTCAAGAGTCTTATCCAACATGTGATGTTTGGGGCAGATTGGACATTGTATGTCTGAGTTATAGCAACTTCCTTTTTCATGGCGAAACATCGAAATTTGCCAGGCCGCCATGGACACGCCCTTTAACGAAACCTCAAGTCCTTCGCAATTTAACATCGCAAATGGCTTTAGATTACACTGACCAAGTTTGGTGTTCATCCGAATAAATCTCTAGGAGGAGTTCGTTAAAGTACAACCCCTGAAAATGGCAAAAACAACACCAATTTTGCAGGGAAATTTCAAAATAACCGACTTCCTGTTGGGATTAGGATTTCGTACCAAGAGACTTTTTTGTAGGTATCGGTGTGTTACATGTGTGTACCGATTTTTGTACATGTACTTGAAACGGAGCTCGAGGCGCGCTATGTTGAAAGTGTATAGGTGGCGCTATCGAGCCATTTTACCACACCCGATGGAATATTGGCCTACAGATGTGTTCAGGCCAGGACTCTTATCACACATGTGAAGTTTGGGGAAGATCGGACATTTTAGGCCTGAGTTATAACATATTTTATTCCCTTGGCGAGACATCGAACTTCGTCATGGCGCCATGGACACGCCTTTTAACGAAAACTCAAGATCTTCACAACTTAACATCGCACAGGCCTTTAGATTAGACTGACCACAAAAAAGACATTGATGTCATAAAATTTCTAGGAGTAGTTAGTCGCAGTGTAAAATATGTCACTTCCTGTTGCCTATAGGTGGCGCTATGACTATAACTGAATGTGGGCATGTGAATCTGTTCAGGTCAGGAGTCTTATTAAACATGTGAAGTTTTGGATACATTGGACATTGTATGTCTGAGTTACAGCAACTTCCTTTTTCATGGCGAAACATCAAAATTTGTCAGGCCGCCATGGACACTCCCTTTAACGAAATCTCAAGATCTTCCCAATTTAACTTCGCAAAGGCCTTTAGATTTAACTGACCAAGTTTGATGTTGATCTGAATAAATCTCTAGGAGGAGTTCGTTAAAGTACAACCCCTGAAAATGCCAAAAACAACACCAATTTTGCAGAGAACATTCTAGTCACTGACTTCCTGTTTGGATTCAGATTTCGTACCAAGAGACTTTTTTGTAGGTATTGGTGTGTTACATGTGTGTACCAATTTTTCTACATGTACGTGAAACATAGGTCGAGGCGCACTCTGTTGAAAGTGTATAGCTGGCGCTATCGAGCCATTTTGCCACACCTGATGGAATATTGGCCTTCAGATCTGTTCAGGCCAGGACTTTTATCAAACATGTGAAGTTTGGGGAAGATCGGACATTTTATGCCTGAGTTATAACATCTTTTATTCCCATGGCGAGACTTTGAATTTTGTCACGGCGCCATGGACACGCCCCTTAACGAAAACTCAAGATCTTCACAACTTAACATCGCACAGGCCTTTAGATTAGACTGACCACAAAAAAGACATTGATGTCATAAAATTTCTAGGAGTAGTTAGTCACAGTGTAAAATATGTCACTTCCTGTTGCCAATAGGTGGCGCTATGACTATAACTGAATATGGGCATGTCAATCTGTTCAGGTTCGGAGTCTCATCAAACATGTGAAGTTTGGGGCAGATTGGACATTGTATGTCTGAGTTATAGCAACTTCATTTTTCATGGCGAATCATCGAAATTCGCCAGGCCGCCATGGACACGCCCTTTAACGAAAACTCAAAATCTTCGCAATTTAACATCGCAAAGGCCTTTAGATTAGGCATACCAACTTTGGTGTTGATCTGAATTAATCTCTAGGAGGAGTTCGTTAAAATACAACGCATGGAAATGACAAAAATGACACAAAATTTGCTCATAAAATTAAAAATAACTGACTTCCTGTTGGGTTTCGGATTTTGCTCCAAGAGAATTTTTTGTAGGTATTGGAGAGATACATGTGTATACCAATTTTCATAAATGTACGTGAAACGTAGCTCGAGGCGCACACCGTTGAACGTGTATAGGTGGCGCTGTCGAGCCATTTTGCCACACCCACTTCTGAAACCCATATCAGACGTAAACTTTCGCCAGTTCTGAGGTGTGTGCAAAGTTTCATGACTTTTCGAGCATGTTTAGGCTCTCAAAAATGCGATTCATCTTAGAGAATAATAATAATAATAATAATAATAATAATAATAATAATTAAAGCTGCAAGCAGCGATGAACGGGCCCTCGCACCCGGGCTCACCGGCAGCGAGTGGCTTTAGTAAATAGGTGAACGGTGAGAAATATGCATTTAAACTCATAAATATAAGTGGAATATATCAAAGTTTATTCCATATATGTGCCAATCTTTCTGTTGCCAGCAGGTGGCGCTATCATTATAATGGAATATTGGCCTTCAGATGTGTTCAGGGCTGCACTCTTATCGAACATGTGAAGTTTGGGGAAGATCAAACATTTTATGCCTGAGTTACAACAACTTCTCTTGCTGTGGCGAGACATCAAATTTTGTCATTTTTGCCATGGACACGCTCTTTAACAAAAACTCAAGACTGCCACAATTTAACATTACACAGGCCTTTAGATAAGACTGACCACAAAAATACATTAATGTCAAAAAATCTCTAGGAGTAGTTTGTCTCAGTGTAAAATATGTCACTTCCTGTTGCCAGCAGGTGGCACTATGACTATAATTGAATATGGGCATGTAGATCTATTAAGGGCAGAAGTCTTATCTAACATGCGAAGTTTGGGGCAGATCGGACATTGTATGTCTGAGTTACAGCAACTTCCTTTTTCATGGCGAAACATCAAAATTTGTCAGGCCGCCATGGACACTCCCTTTAACGAAATCTCAAGATCTTCCCAAGTTAACTTCGCAAAGGCCTTTAGATTTAACTGACCAAGTTTGATGTTGATCTGAATAAATCTCTAGGAGGAGTTCGTTAAAGTACAACCCCTGAAAATGCCAAAAACAACACCAATTTTGCAGAGAACATTCTAGTCACTGACTTCCTGTTTGGATTCAGATTTCGTACCAAAAAATTTTTTCGTAGATATTGGTGTGTTACATGTGTGTACCGATTTTTGTACATGTACGTGAAACATAGCTTGAGGCGCACTCCGTTGAAAGTGTATATGTACTCAGTTGAAAGTGTAAGTCCTTCGCAATTTAACATCGCAAAGGGCTTTAGATTACACTGACCAAGTTTGGTGTTCATCTGAATAAATCTCTATTAGGAGTTCGTTAAAGTACAACCCCTGAAAATGCCAAAAACAACACCAATTTTGCAGAGAACATTCAAAATAACCTACTTCCTGTTGGGATTAGGATTTCGTACCAAGATACTTTTTTGTAGGTATTGGTGTGTTACATGTGTGTACCAATTTTTGTACATGTACGTGAAACATAGATCGAGGCGCACTCCGTTGAAAGTGTATAGGTGGCGCTATCGAGCCATTTTGCCACACCCGATGGAATATTGGCCTTCAGATCTGTTCAGGCCAGGACTTTTATCAAACATGTGAAGTTTCGGGAAGATCGGACATTTTATGCCTGAGTTATAACATCTTTTATTCCCATGGCGAGACTTTGAATTTTGTCACGGCGCCATGGACACGCCCCTTAACGAAAACTCAAGATCTTCACAACTTAACATTGCACAGGCCTTTAGATTAGACTGACCACAAAAAAGACATTGATGTCATAAAATTTCTAGGAGTAGTTAGTCGCAGTGTAAAATATGTCACTTCCTGTTGCCAATAGGTGGCGCTATGACTATAACTGAATATGGGCATGTCAATCTGTTCAGGATCGGAGTCTCATCAAACATGTGAAGTGTTGGACACATTGAACATTGTATGTCTGAGTTATAGCAACCTCATTTTTCATGGCGAATCATCGAAATTCGCCAGGCCGCCACGGACACGCCCTTTAACGAAAACTCAAAATCTTCGCAATTTAACATCGCAAAGGCCTTTAGATTAGGCATACCAACTTTGGTGTTGATATGAATTAATCTCTAGGAGGAGTTCGTTAAAATACAACGCATGGAAATGACAAAAATGACACAAAATTTGCTCATAAAATTAAAAATAACCGACTTCCTGTTGGGTTTCGGATTTTGCTCCAGGAGACTTTTTTGTAGGTATTGGAGAGATACATGTGTATACCAATTTTCATACATGTACGTGAAACGTAGCTCGAGGCGCACACCATTGAACGTGTATAGGTGGCGCTGTCGAGCCATTTTGCCACACCCACTTCTGAAACCCATATCAGACGTAAATTTTGGCCAGTTCTGAGGTGTGTGCAAAGTTTCATGACTTTTCGAGCATGTTTAGGCTCTCAAAAATGCGATTCATCTTAGAGAATAATAATAATAATAATAATAATAATAATAATAATAATAATAATAATAAACGGAGCAATTCCAAGAGGGTCCTCACACCATCGGTGCTCGGGCCCTAATTAAAGCTGCAAGCAGCGATGAACGGGCCCTCGCACCCGGGCTCACCGGCAGTGAGTGGCTTTAGTAAATAGGTGAACGGTGAGAAATATGCGTTTAAACTCATAAATATAAGTAGAATATATCAATGTTTATTCCATATATGTGCCAATCTTCCTGTTGCCAGCAGGTGGCGCTATCATTATAATGGAATATTGGCCTTCAGATGTGTTCAGGGCTGCACTCTTATCGAACAAGTGAAGTTTGGGGAAGATCAAACATTTTATGCCTGAGTTACAACAACTTCTCTTGCTGTGGCGAGACATCAAATTTTGTCATTTTTGCCATGGACACGCTCTTTAATAAAAACTCAAGATTGCCACAATTTAACATTACACAGGCCTTTAGATTAGACTGACCACAATCATAGATTAATATCAAAAAATCTCTAGGAGTAGTTTGTCTCAGCGTAAAATATGTCACTTCCTGTTGCCAGCAGGTGGCGCTATGACTATAATTGAATATGGGCATGTAGATCTGTTAAGGGCAGAAGTCATATCTAATATGCAAAGTTTGGGGCAGATTGGACATTGTATGTCTGAGTTACAGCAACTTCCTTTTTCATGGCGAAACATAGAAATTTGTCAGGCCGCCATGGACACTCCCTTTAATGAAATCTCAAGATCTTCCCAATTTATCATCGCAAAGGCCTTTAGATTTAACTGACCAAGTTTGATGCTGATCTGAATAAATCTCTAGGAGGAGTTCGTTAAAGTACAACCCCTGAAAATGCCAAAAAACAACACCAATTTTGCAGAAAACATTCTAAATAACTGACTTCCTGTTTGGATTCGGATTTCGTACCAAGAGACTTTTTCGTAGATATTGGTGTGTTACATGTGTGTACAGATTTTTGTACATGTACGTGAAACATAGCATGAGGCGCACTCCGTTGAAAGTGTATATGCACCTAGTTGAAAGTGTATAGGTGGCGCTATCGAGCCATTTTGCCACACACAATGGAATATTGGCCTTCAGATCTGTTCAGGCCAGGACCCTTATCACACATATGAAGTTTAGGCAAGATCGGACATTTTATGCCTGAGTTATAACATCTTTTATTCCCATGGCGACACATCGAACTTCGTCACGGCGCCATGGACACTTCTTTTAACGAAAACTCAAGATCTTCACAACTAAACATCACACAGGTCTTTATATTAGACTGACCACAAAAATAACATCGATGTCATAAAATGTCTAGGAGTAGTTTGTCGCAGTGTAAAATATTTCACTTCCTGTTACCAATAGGTGGCGCTATGACTATAACTGAATATTGGCAAGTAGATCTGTTCAGGTCAAGAGTCTTATCCAACATGTGAAGTTTGGGGCAGATTGGACATTGTATGTTTGAGTTACAGCAACTTCCTTTTTCATGGCGAAACATCGAAATTTGTCAGGCCGCCATGGACACGCCCTTTAACGAAACCTCAAGTCCCTCGCAATTTAACATCACAAATGGCTTAAGATTACACTGACCAAGTTTGGTGTTCATCTTAATAAATCTCTAGAAGGAGTTCGTTAAAGTACAACCCCTGAAAATGGCAAAAACAACATCAATTTTGCAGGGAAAATTCAAAATAACCGATTTCCTGTTGGGATTAGGATTTCGTACCAAGATACTTTTTTGTAGGTATTGGTGTGTTACATGTGTGTACCAATTTTTGTACATGTACATGAAACATAGCTCGAGGCGCACTCCGTTGAAAGTGTATAGGTGGCGCTATCGAGCAATTTTGCCACACCCGATGGAATATTGGCCTTCAGATCTGTTCAGGCCAGGACTTTTATCACACATGTGAAGTTTGGGGAAGATCGGACATTTTATGCCTGAGTTATAACATCTTTTATTCCCATGGCGAGACTTTGAATTTTGTCACGGCGCCATGGACACGCCCCTTAACGAAAACTCAAGATCTTCACAATTTAACATTGCACAGGCCTTAAGATTAGACTGACCACAAAAAAGACATTGATGTCAAACAATTTCTAGGAGTAGTCTGTCGAAGTGTAAAATATGTCACTTCCTGTTGCCTTTAGGTGGCGCTGTGACTATTACTGAATATGGGCATGTAAATATGTTCAGGTCAGGAGTCTTATTAAACATGTGAAGTTTTGGGCAGATTGGACATTGTATGTCTGAGTTATAGCAACTTCATTTTTCATGGCGAATCATCGAAATTCGCCAGGCCGCCACGGACACGCCCTTTAACGAAAACTCAAAATCTTCGCGATTTAACATCGCAAAGGCCTTTAGATTAGGCATACCAACTTTGGTGTTGATCTGAATTAATCTCTAGGAGGAGTTCGTTAAAATACAACGCATGGAAATGACAAAAATGACACAAAATTTGCTCATAAAATTAAAAATATCCGACTTCCTGTTGGGTTTCAGATTTTGCTCCAAGAGACTTTTTTGTAGGTATTGGAGAGATACATGTGTATACCAATTTTCATACATGTACGTGAAACGTAGCTCGAGGCGCACACCGTTGAACGTGTATAGGTGGCGCTGTCGAGCCATTTTGCCACACCCACTTCTGAAACCCATATCAGACGTAAATTTTCGCCAGTTCTGAGGTGTGTGCAAAGTTTCATGACTTTTCGAGCATGTTTAGGCTCTCAAAAATGTGATTCATCTTAGAGAAGAATAATAATAATAATAATAATAATAATTAAAGCTGCAAGCAGCGATGAATGGGCCCTCGCACCCGGGCTCACCGGCAGCGAGTGGCTTTAGTAAATAGGTGAACGTTGAGAAATATGCATTTAAACTCATAAATATAAGTGGATTATATCAAAGTTTATTCCATATATGTGCCAATCTTTCTGTTGCCAGCAGGTGGCGCTATCATTATAATGGAATATTGGCCTTCAGATGTGTTCAGGGCTGCACTCTTATCGAACATGTGAAGTTTGGGGAAGATCAAACATTTTATGCCTGAGTTACAACAACTTCTCTTGCTGTGGCGAGACATCAAATTTTGTAATTTTTGCCATGGACACGCTCTTTAACAAAAACTCAAGATTGCCACAATTTAACATTACACAGGCCTTTAGATTAGACTGACCACAAAAATACATTAATGTCAAAAAATCTCTAGGAGTAGTTTGTCTCAGCGTAAAATATGTCACTTCCTGTTGCCAGCAGGTGGCACTATGACTATAATTGAATATGGGCATGTAGATCTGTTAAGGGCAGAAGTCTTATCTAACATGCGATGTTTGGGGCAGATTGGACATTTTATGTCTGAGTTACAGCAACTTCCTTTTTCATGGCGAAACATCAAAATTTGTCAGGCCGCCATGGACACTCCCTTTTACGAAATCTCAAGATCTTCCCAATTTAACTTCGCAAAGGCCTTTAGATGTAACTGACCAAGTTTGATGTGAATCTGAATAAATCTCTAGGAGGAGTTCGTTAAAGTACAACCCCTGAAAATGCCAAAAACAACACCAATTTTGCAGAGAACATTCTAAATAACTGACTTCCTGTTTGGATTCGGATTTCGAACCAAGAGACTTTTTCGTAGATATTGGTGTGTTACATGTGTGTACCGATTTTTGTACATGTACGTGAAACATAGCTTGAGGCGCACTCCGTTGAAAGTGTATATGCACTCAGTTGAAAGTGTATAGGTGGCGCTATCGAGCCATTTTGCCACACCCAATGGAATATTGGCCTTCAGATCTGTTCAGGCCAGGACCCTTATCACACATGTGAAGTTTGGGCAAGATCGGACATTTTATGCCTGAGTTATAACATCTTTTATTCCCATGGCGACACATCGAACTTCGTCACGGCGCCATGGACACGCCTTTTAACGAAAACTCAAGATCTTCACAACTAAACATCCCACAGGTCTTTAGATTAGACTGACCACAAAAATAACATTGATGTCATAAAATTTCTAGGAGTAGTTTGTCGCAGTATAAAATATTTCACTTCCTGTTGCCAATAGGTGGCGCTATGACTATAACAGAATATTGGCATGTAGATCTGTTCAGGTCAAGAGTCTTATCCAACATGTGAAGTTTGGGGCAGATTGGACATTATATGTCTGAGTTACAGCAACTTCCGTTTTCAATGGCGAAACATCGAAATTTGTCAGGCCGCCATGGACACGCCCTTTAACGAAACCTCAAGTCCTTCGCAATTTAACATCGCAAAGGGCTTTAGATTACACTGACCAAGTTTGGTGTTCATCTAAATAAATCTCTAGGAGGAGTTCGTTAAAGTACAACCCCTGAAAATGGCAAAAACAACACCAATTTTGCAGGGAAAATTCAAAACAATCGACTTCCTGTTGGGATTAGGATTTCGTACCAAGATACTTTTTTGTAGGTATTGGTGTGTTACATGTGTGTACCAATTTTTGTACATGTACGTGAAACATAGATCGAGGCGCACTCCGTTGAAAGTGTAAAGGTGGCGCTATCGAGCCATTTTGCCACACCCGATGGAATATTGGCCTACAGATCTGTTCAGGCCAGGACTTTTATCAAACACATGAAGTTTGGGGAAGATCGGACATTTTATGCCTGAGTTATAACATCTTTTATTCCCATGGCGAGACTTTGAATTTTGTCACGGCGCCATGGACACGCCCCTTAACGAAAACTCAAGATCTTCACAACTTAACATCGCACAGGCCTTTAGATTAGACTGACCACAAAAAAGACATTGATCTCAAAAAATTTCTAGGAGTAGTGTGTCGAAGTGTAAAATATGTCACTTCCTGTTGCCTATAGGTGGCGCTATGACTATAACTGAATATGGGCATGTAAATATGTTCAGGTTTGGAGTCTCATCAAACATGTGAAGTGTGGGGCAGATTGGACATTGTATGTCTGAGTTATAGCAACTTCATTTTTCATGGCGAATCATCGAAATTCGCCAGGCCGCCACGGACATGCCCTTTAACAAAAACTCAAAATCTTCGCAATTTAACATCGCAAAGGCCTTTAGATTAGGCATACCAACTTTGGTGTTGATCTGAATTAATCTCTAGGAGGAGTTCGTTAAAATACAACGCATGGAAATGACAAAAATGACACAAAATTTGCTCATAAAATTAAAAATAACTGACTTCCTGTTGGGTTTCGGATTTTGCTCCAAGAGACTTTTTTGTAGGTATTGGAGAGATACATGTGTATACCAATTTTCATACATGTACGTGAAACATAGCTCGAGGCGCACACCGTTGAACGTGTATAGGTGGCGCTGTCGAGCCATTTTGCCACACCCACTTCTGAAACCCATTTCAGACGTAAATTTTCGCCAGTTCTGAGGTGTGTGCAAAATTTCATGACTTTTCGAGCGTGTTTAGGCTCTCAAAAATGTGATTCATCTTAGAGAAGAAGAATAATAATAATAATAATAATAATAATAATAATAATAATAATAATAATAATAATAATAATAATAAACGGAGCAATTCCAAGAGGGTCCTCACACCATCGGTGCTCGGGCCCTAATAATAATAATAATAATAATAATAATAATAATAATAATAATAATAATAATAATAATAATAATAATAAACAGAGCAATTCCAAGAGGGTCCTCACACCATCGGTGCTCGGGCCCTAATAATAATAATAATAATAAACGGAGCAATTCCAAGAGGGTCCTCACACCATCGGTGCTCGGGCCCTAATAATAATAATAATAATAAAAACTGCAAGCAGCGATGAACGGGCCCTCGCACCCGGGCTCACCGGCAGCGAGTGGCTTTAGTAAATAGGTGAACGGTGAGAAATATGCATTTAAACTCATAAATATAAGTGGAATATATCAAAGTTTATTCCATATATGTGCCAATCTTTCTGTTGCCAGTAGGTGGCGCTATCATTATAATGGAAGATTGGCCTTCAGTTGTGTTCAGGCCAGGACTCTTATCGAACATGCAGAGTCTGGGGAAGATTGAACATTTTATGCCTGAGTTACAACAACTTCTCTTGCAGTGGCGAGACATCAAATTTTGTCATGGCGCCATGGACACGCCCTTTAACAAAAACTGAAGATCTCCACAATTTAACATTGCACAGGCCTTTAGATTAGACTGACCACAAAAAATACATTAATGTCAAAAGATTTCTAGGAGTAGTTTGTCGCAGCGTAAAACATGTCACTTCCTGTTGCCAGCAGGTGGCGCTATGACTATAACTGAATATGGGCATGTAGATCTGTTAAGGGCAGAAGTCTTATCTAACATGTGAAGTTTGGGGCAGATTGGACATTGTATGTCTGAGTTACAGCAACTTCCTTTTTCATGGCGAAACATCGAAATTTGTCAGGCCGCCATGGACACGCCCTTTAACGAATCCTCAAGATCTTCGCAATTTAACATCGCAAAGGCCTTTAGATTTAACTGACCAAGTTTGGTGTTGATCTGAATAAATCTCTAGGAGGAGTCCGTTAAAGTACAACCCCTGAAAATGGCAAAAACAACGCCAATTTTGCAGAGAAAATTCTAAATAACTGACTTCCTGTTTGGATTCGGATTTCGTACCACGAGACTTTTTCGTAGATATTGGTGTGTTACATGTGTGTACCGATTTTTGTACATGTACGTGAAACATAGCTTGAGGCGCACTCCGTTGAAAGTGTATATGCACTCAGTTGAAAGTGTATAGGTGGCGCTATCGAGCCATTTTGCCACACCCAATGGAATTTTGGCCTTCAGATCTGTTCAGGCCAGGACTCTTATCACACATGTGAAGTTTGGGCAAGATCGGACATTTTATGCCTGAGTTATAACATCTTTAATTCCCATGGCGACACATCGAACTTCGTCACGACGCCATGGACACGCCTTTTAATGAAAACTCAAGATCTTCACAACTAAACATCACACAGGTCTTTAGATTAGACTGACCACAAAAATAACATTGATGTCATAAAATTTCTAGGAGTAGTTTGTCGCAGTGTAAAATATTTCACTTCCTGTTGCCAATAGGTGGCGCTATGACTATAACTGAATATGGGCATGTAAATATGTTCAGGTCAGGAGTCGTATTAAACATGTGAAGTTTTGGGCAGATTGGACATTGTATGTCTGAGTTATAGCAACTTCCTTTTTCACGGCGAAACATTGAAATTTGTCAGGCCGCCATGGACACGCCCTTTAACGAAACCTCAAGTCCTTCGCAATTTAACATCACAAAGGCCGTTAGATTAGGCATACCAACTTTGGTGTTGATCTGAATGAATCTCTAAGAGGAGTTCGTTAAAATACAACGCATGGAAATGACAAAAATGACACAAAATTTGCTCATAAAATTAAAAATAACCGACTTCCTGTTGGGTTTCGGATTTCGTACCAAGAGACTTTTTTGTAGGTATTGGTGTGTTACATGTGTGTACCGATTTTTGTACATGTACGGGAAACGGAGCTCGAGGCGCGCTCTGTTGAAAGTGTATAGGTGGCGCTATCGAGCCATTTTGCCACACCCGATGGAATATTGGCCGACAGATGTGTTCAGGCCAAGACTCTTATCACACATGTGAAGTTTGGGGAAGATCGGACATTTTATGTCTGAGTTATAACATCTTTTATTCCCATGGCGAGACATCGAACTTCGTCACGGTGCCATGGACACGCCCCTTAACGAAAACTCAAGATCTTCACAACTTAACATCGCACAGGCCTTTAGATTAGACTGACCACAAAAAAGACATTGATGTCATAAAATTTCTAGGAGTAGTTTGTCGCAGTGTAAAATATGTCACTTCCTGTTGCCAATAGGTGGCGCTATGACTATAACTGAATATGGGCATGTCAATCTGTTCAGGTTCGAAGTCTCATCAAGCATGTGAAGTTTGGGGCAGATTGGACATTGTATGTCTGAGTTATAGCAACTTCATTTTTCATGGCGAATCATCGAAATTCGCCAGGCCGCCACGGACACGCCCTTTAACGAAAACTCAAAATCTTCGCAATTTAACATCGCAAAGGCCTTTAGATTAGGCATACCAACTTTGGTGTTGAGCTGAATTAATCTCTAGGAGGAGTTCGTTAAAATACAACGCATGGAAATGACAAAAATGACACAAAATTTGCTCATAAAATTAAAAATAACCGACTTCCTGTTGGGTTTCGGATTTTGCTCCAAGATACTTTTTTGTAGGTATTAGAGAGATACATGTGTATACCAATTTTCATACATGTACGTGAAACGTAGCTCGAGGCGCACACCGTTGAACGTGTATAGGTTGCGCTTTCGAGCCATTTTGCCACACCCACTTCTGAAACCCATATCAGACGTAAACTTTCGCCAGTTCTGAGGTGTGTGCAAAGTTTCATGACTTTTCGAGCATGTTTAGGCTCTCAAAAATGCGATTCATCTTAGAGAATAATAATAATAATAATAATAATAATAATAATAATAATAATAATAATAATAATAATAATAATAATAATAATAATAATAATAATAAACGGAGCAATTCCAAGAGGGTCCTCACACCATCGGTGCTCGGGCCCTAATAAACGGAGCAATTCCAAGAGGGTCCTCGCACCATCGGTGCTTGGGCCCTAATAATAATAAGAATTAAAGCTGCAAGCAGCAATGAACGGGCCCTCGCACCCGGGCTCACCGGCAGCGAGTGGCTTTAGTTAATAGGTGAACGGTGAGAAATATGCATTTAAACTCATAAATATAAGTGGAATATATCAAAGTTTATTCCATATATGTGCCAATCTTTCTGTTGCCAGCAGGTGGCGCTATCATTATAATGGAATATTGGCCTTCAGATGTGTTCAGGCCAGGACTCTTATCGAACATGCGGAGTCTGGGGAAGATTGAACATTTTATGCCTGAGTTACAACAACTTCTCTTGCTGTGGCGAGACATCAAATTGTGTCATGGCGCCATGGACACGCCCTTTAACAAAAACTGAAGATCTCCACAATTTAACATTGCACAGGTCTTTAGATTAGACTGACCACAAAAAAATACATTAATGTCAAAAGATTTCTAGGAGTAGTTTGTCGCAGTGTAAAACACATCACTTCCTGTTGCCAGCAGGTGGCGCTATGACTATAACTGAATATGGGCATGTAGATCTGTTAAGGGCAGAAGTCTTATCTAACATGTGAAGTTTGGGGCAGATTGGACATTGTATGTCTGAGTTACAGCAACTTCCTTTTTCATGGCGAAACATCAAAATTTGTCAGGCCGCCATGGACACGCCCTTTAACGAAACCTCAAGATCTTCGCAATTTAACATCGCAAAGGCCTTTAGATTTAACTGAAGAAGTTTGGTGTTGATCTGAATAAATCTCTAGGAGGAGTTCGTTAAAGTACAACCCCTGAAAATGGCAAAAACAACTCCAATTTTGCAGAGAAAATTCTAAATAACCGACTTCCTGTTGGGATTCGGATTTCGTACCAAGAGACTTTTTTGTAGGTATTGGTGTGTTACATGTGTATACCGATTTTTGTACATGTACGTGAAACATAGCTTGAGGCGCACTCCGTTGAAAGTGTATATGCACTCAGTTGAAAGTGTATAGGTGGCGCTATCGAGCCATTTTGCCACACCCAATGGAATATTGGCCTTCAGATCTGTTCAGGCCAGGACCCTTATCACACATGTGAAGTTTGGGCAAGATCAGACATTTTATGCCTGAGTTATAACATCTTTTATTCCCATTGCGACACATCGAACTTCGTCACGGCGCCATGGACACGCCTTTTAACGAAAACTCAAGATCTTCACAACTAAACATCACACAGGTCTTTAGATTAGACTGACCACAAAAATAACATTGATGTCATAAAATTTCAAGGAGTAGTTTGTCGCAGCGTAAAACATGTCACTTCCTGTTGCCAGCAGGTGGCGCTATGACTATAACTGAATATGGGCATGTAGATCTGTTAAGGGCAGAAGTCTTATCTAACATGTGAAGTTTGGGGCAGATTGGACATTGTATGTCTGAGTTACAGCAACTTCCTTTTTCATGGCGAAACATCGAAATTTGTCAGGCCGCCATGGACACGCCCTTTAATGAAACCTCAAGTCCTTCGCAATTTAACATCGCAAAGGGCTTTAGATTACACTGACCAAGTTTGGTGTTCATCTGAATAAATCTCTAGGAGGAGTTATTTAAAATAAAACCCCTGAAAATGGCAAAAACAACACCAATTTTGCATGGAAAATTCAAAATAATCGACTTCCTGTTGGGATTAGGATTTCGTACCAAGAGACTTTTTTGTAAGTATTGGTGTGTTACATGTGTGTACCAATTTTTGTACATGTACGCGAAACATAGATCGAGGCGCACTCCGTTGAAAGTGTATAGGTGGCGCTATCGAGCCATTTTGCCACACCCGATGGAATATTGGCCTTCAGATCTGTTCAGGCCAGGACTTTTATCAAACATGTGAAGTTTGGGGAAGATCGGACATTTTATGCCTGAGTTATAACATCTTTTATTCCCATGGCGAGACTTTGAATTTTGTCACAGCGCCATGGACATGCCCCTTAACGAAAACTCAAGATCTTCACAACTTAACATCGCACAGGCCTTTAGATTAGACTGACCACAAAAAAGACATTGATGTCATAAAATTTCTAGGAGTAGTTAGTCGCAGTGTAAAATATGTCACTTCCTGTTGCCAATAGGTGGCGCTATGACTATAACTGAATATGGGCATGTCAATCTGTTCAGGTTCGGAGTCTCATCAAACATGTGAAGTTTGGGGCAGATTGGACATTGTATGTCTGAGTTATAGCAACTTCATTTTTCATGGCGAAGCATCGAAATTCGCCAGGCCGCCACGGACACGCCCTTTAACGAAAACTCAAAATCTTCGCAATTTAACATCGCAAAGGCCTTTAGATTAGGCATACCAACTTTGGTGTTGATCTGAATTAATCTCTAGGAGGAGTTCGTTAAAATACAACGCATGGAAATTACAAAAATGACACAAAATTTGCTCATAAAATTAAAAATAACTGACTTCCTGTTGGGTTTCGGATTTTGCTCCAAGAGACTTTTTTGTAGGTATTGGAGAGATACATGTGTATACCAATTTTCATACATGTACGTGAAACGTAGCTCGAGGCGCACACCGTTGAACGTGTATAGGTGGCGCTGTCGAGCCATTTTGCCACACCCAGTTCTGAAACCCATATCAGACGTAAATTTTCGCCAGTTCTGAGGTGTGTGCAAAGTTTCATGACTTTTCGAGCATGTTTAGGCTCTCAAAAATGCGATTCATCTTAGAGAATAATAATAATAATAATAATAATAATAATAATAATAATAATAATAATAATAATAATAATAATAATAATAATAATAATAAACGGAGCAATTCCAAGAGGGTCCTCACACCATCGGTGCTCGGGCCCTAATAATAATAATAATAATAATAATAATAATAATAATAATAAACAGAGCAATTCCAAGAGGGTCCTCACACCATCGGTGCTCGGGCCCTAATAATCCTTAGGGGAACAATAGGGCTCTTCGCCCCTTCGGGCTTGAGCCCTAATAAAAAATAATCCTAAGGAAAACAATAGGCCTCTCCTTGTCACAAACCTTGTCAGTGAACTATGAGGGCAAAAACAACAAAACCGAAACAAAATAATCGTTCATTATCGAGGTAAAATGTTCAATTAATCAAGGTTTTGATTTTAGGCCATAATCGTCCAGCCCTAGTGTGTGCTTATGTGTGTGTGTTGTGGAATGTGTTTTGTTTCTCCTTTGAGGCTCGCGTGGGTATCTCTGGACGGTCTCAAAGGTGTAATAACTGTCACCCACGCCAGGATGTTGCCAACATCGCGGCGCCCCAAATGGTGAATTATGTTGGAAGATGTTGTAAAACAAAGGTCCTTGTTTACTCACGTTCTGGTCTTTGAGTGCAGAATGTGTTAGAGAGTCAGGATTCATTAATATGGAACAGATGGCTGAAATACCATCCGCTCATTAGTGTTACAACTATGTATTATTTTATCTTAATTACATTTTTAAAAAGGTCTTAAAAAGTCTTAAATTTGATTTTATAAGAAATATATTTACATATGAAGCTGCAACATAGGTAATATGGTTTATTTCTGTGTTCAGTAGAAGTTCTAAATTACCAGTAACTTAAAAATTTAGTAGCCAAATTGGCTGGTGAGTGAAAAAGTAAATTTCAAACCCTGTATATATATATATATATATATATATATATATATATATATATATATATATATATATATATATACACACCAGATATAATTTTTGCATTTTATCTTTTTTCTTTTTAATAGTGGGTGCAGGACACTATAGTTAATTCATGTAAGTGAGAGAAATAGAGCAAACTGTGACATATTATACCCAAAAGTCTTCATACAGTGGACTACCATTAAAACTGATAAAAATGTAGGACCAAAAATTATTCAGCCACTTTGACCTGAGCATGTTTTGCTTAATTTTTATCTGAAATCATCTAAATGAATTTGTTCTGACACAGTTTAACTCTGCATTCTTGTCATACTGTATGTAAATTACCATTTTCTAAACTATAGCAAATAAACTGTGAGAATGAGTATGTATATATTTTATTTTATATTATTTATTTATGTATTTTTTTGCAGTTGATGCATTTCACTAAATAATTCAGGCTATTTTTGCCCTAAAGAGAATATGTTTGAGCTTTTTACTGTTGATGCAAAGTTTTGATTAAATTGTCTCAGAACTTCTTTGTAACATCTACAGTAATATTATAATCCCAGCTGCACACAAAATAACACTGGCGACCATTTTTATGCTGTATTCAGTGTATTGCAAGCATGCAATGTTTCAGAGAAAGACATATAAGAGATCAACGAACACTCTTAGAAGATAATGGCTACAATTACTCAGGTTCACTCCAAAGACAGAGACTGTCTTATGATGAGTGTGAATTCAGGAAAATGAATGGGTATATTTTTGGTAGCATATTGATTGTGGTGGAGGCCTCCAATTTGGACCTGTTGGTTGCCTGTGGTTAGCATGCTGTTTTGGATTTCCAGAAGTAATTCATGCATCCTGGTTTTCGATCTTTGTCTCCACTGTCTCTCCTCATTAGGTCCAGTTCTTTCTGTAGAATTCCCAGAGATGGGCTTTCAGACTGAATGGCTGCTGGGTTTGAATTACTGAGCAACCACTGAAGCTCTGGAAGTGAATATCTCTCAGGTATCTGTTGATTTATTTTAATCAGTTTTTCAGGTTAGAAAACAAAAATTAAGATTTTATACATGCTATAATATATAAAGTTTTACTATAAACTTACCACTTCATCAGCAGCACTGCCACGAGATGCTTCTAGTGTGGAGTCTGTATCCATATGAGATCGACCGCATGATATGATGCTTGCTGCCATGGCCAAACAGATCAGGGAGACAGTGACATGAAGTTGGGGTGAGGCCATAGCTGATGTCTTGAAGGATGTGGCTTGTTCAACCTTGGTTCAAGCCCCTTTTCTGCAATGTGCTCCCTAAATGTGTATTCTTGTTTATCCAGACTGTTTTATACTGGTACTTTCTCTTACACAAAGTAAAAATTTGTTACGCGCTGATAAGTTTTACAAGTTAAAAATTAACCGGTTCAGATGTAATTTCAAATACAGTTACATATTATTTTCCATCTTCAGCAAAGTAATTGGTGTTTCCCTGCTCGCTAAGCACACAGTACGTCCACATGAAACATTTATTGGGATTCACATGAAGGACCCCCAATAAACCACTAATTAGCCCCCATTAAATTGATCTGTTGCTAGAGTAATTTTGCTACGAATGTTTCTGGGTCATAAATTTTTTATAGTCATCACTGGTAAAGGGATGTTACCAGGAAACTCTTCAACTTTTCCTTAAACAGTTTGCTGTTGACTATATCTTTCTGCATGGGAAACTAGTATATATATATATATATATATATATATGTGTGTGTGTGTGTGTCTGTGTGTGTGCTCTTGTCTTGTTTTGTGCAAACCTGCTGGCAAACAGTAAGCATACATAAAGCACATCAGATGCAATTTTGAGATGATAAACATAATAGCAAACACCTAAATTGTATAACAACGCTATAAAAAAACAATAAAGACATTTAATAAAACACTAATTTAATCCAAACATACCCAAGCCATGCCTTTGGCCGTCTGACAACGAGCAAAGGACATGGGACATTTTTAGCAGCGGGTTAAATAGTAACAATACTAATAATAAAGAGATCAATATTTTGACCACATATACTGCCTGGTGGCATGGTGCAAGAAAAGTGCTCTGTCACTAAATGCTTTAAAACCAATGAACTTGTCAGTACTAGGGAAGGGCAAACTACATGTCAGCCGATCATAATTGGGGGCCGGCATGTTGAGATTGTAGTTTTAAATAGGAATTATCCTAGATTGTAGTTTACATTTTATTGAGCACACAGGCTATATCTATAAGAAGGCAAGCTAAAGATTGTTTCTTTTGAGGAAACTAGATAGTTTTAATGTGAGTAAGGGAATCCTGAGTATGGTTACACCAGTTTGCTGGAAAGTATTATTTCCTAGAACATCACCTGTCTCACAAGTACATAACCTTGTATGGGAATCTGGGGGCTAGAAGCAAAAGTAAGATCACAAAGATTATTAATATTGCCAGTAAGAACATATTGGATGAGAAGCACCAAAAAAAGCTAAAAATGCTTATTATAAAGCCTTCATCATAATCCACAAAATACATTAGTCTGTTACTCGCCATGTCCCTGAAATTATTGTTTTGTTAAATTAAGAATCAGAATCAGAATCAGAATCAGAATGAGCTTTATTGCCAGGTATGTTCACACATACGAGGAATTTGTTTTCGTGACAGAGCTCCGCAGTGCAACATAACAGCGACAGAACAAAAAACACAATAAGGAATAAAAAATACAAACAGGTGGGTAAGGATTGACAATATACAAAGTGACAATGTATGGCAGGTATATTAAAAAGAGCATTTATGTATGTACATGTATATTATGTGGAAAAATTGTAACTGTACGCTAAGTATGTGTGTTTGGATAAATAAGTGTATGTGTATATAAATATAAATATAAGTAGTATAGTGTGTTCCATGTATGTACATGTATATTATGTGCAAAAGATTTACGTGTACGCTAAGTATGTGTGTTGGATAAAAAGTGTAGTGTATATAAATATAAATAGTGTAGTGTGTCCCACAGTTATTATCAGCTGTTCATAAGATGGATTGCCTGAGGGAAGAAACTGTTCCTGTGTCTGGTCGTTCTGGTGCTCAGTGCTCTGTAGCGTCGACCAGATGGCAACAGTTCAAAGAGGGAGTGTGCTGGATGTGAGGGGTCCAGAGTGATTTTAACAGCCCTTTTGCTCACTCTGGATAAGTACAGTTCTTGAATAGATGGGAGGGTTGTACCGATAATTCGCTCAGCAGTCCGGACTACCCTCTGTAGTCTTCTGAGGTCCGATTTAGAAGCTGAGCTGAACCAGACAGTTACTGAAGTGCAGAGGATGGATTCGATGATGGTGGAGTAGAACTGTTTCAGCAGATCCTGTGGCAGGTTAAACTTCCTCAGCTGGCGAAGGAAGTACAACCTCTGCTGGGCCTTTTTCACAATGGAGTCAATGTGAATGTCCCACTTCAGGTCCTGAGAGATAGTGGTGCCCAGGAACCTGAATGACTCCACTGCAGTCACAGTGCTGTTCATGATGGTGAGTGGGGGGAGTGCAGGGGGGTTTCTCCTGAAGTCCACGATCATCTCCACTGTTTTGAGCGTGTTAAGCTCCAGGTTGTTGAGACTGCACCAGACAGCCAGCTCTTTAACCTCCTGTCTGTAAGCAGACTCGTCACCGTCCTGAATGAGGCCGATGAGTGTGGTGTCATCTGCAAACTTCAGGAGCTTGACAGAGGGGTCCTTAGATGTGCAGTCATTAGTGTACAGGGAGAAGAGCAGTGGGGAGAGAACACAGCCCTGGGGAGCACCGGTGCTGATTGTACGGGTGCTGGATGTGTATTTTCCCAGCCTCACTAGCTGCTGCCTGTCTGTCAGGAAGCTGTTGATCCACTGACAGGCGGAGGTGGGCACGGAGAGCTGAGTTAGTTTGGGCAGGAGGAGGTTTGGGATGATCGTGTTGAAGGCAGAGCTGAAGTCCACAAACAGGATCCTCACATAGGTCCCCGGTCTGTCTAGGTGTTGCAGAACATAATGCAGTCCGATGTTTACTGCATCGTCCACAGACCTGTTTGCTCTGTAGGCAAACTGAAGAGGATCCAGCAAGGGTCCAGTGATGTCCTTCAGGTGGGCCAGCACCAGTTTTTCAAATGACTTCATGACTACAGACGTTAGAGCCACAGGCCTGTAGTCATTTAGTCCTGTAATTTTGGATTTCTTTGGGATGGGGATGATGGTGGAGCGTTTGAAGCATGAAGGGACTTCGCACAGCTCCAGCGATCTGTTGAAGATCTTTGTGAAGATGGGGGCCAGCTGGTCAGCACAGGATTTCAGACAGGCTGGTGTAACACAATCTGGGCCTGGTGCTTTTTTCCTTTTCTGCTTCCTGAAGACCTGGCGCACCGCATCCTCGCTGATCTGTATTGCAGGTGTGGGGGAGAGGGGGGATGCAGGAGGTGTGAATGGTGAGAGCGCTTGATTGGAGAGGTGTTCAGGGTGGGTTGCAGGAGTTGTGAGTGGTGTGAACAGTTGTTTGGAGAGGCATTCAGGGTTGGTTGCAGGAGTTGTGAATGGTGAGAGCGGTTGATTGGAGAGGTGATCAGGATGGGTTGCAGGAGCTGTTAATGGTGTGAACGGTTGTGTGGAGAGGCATTCAGGGTTGGTTGCAGGAGCTGTGAATGGTGTGAACGTTTGTTTGGAGAGGCATTCATGGTTGGTAGCAGGAGTTGTTATTGGTGTGAACGGTTGTGTGGAGAGGTGTTCAGGGCAGGTGATGGGTGTTCTTTCAAACCTGCAGTAAAACTCGTTCAGATCGTCTGCCAGTCGTTGATTTTCCACAGTGCTGGGGGGTGGTGTCTTGTAATTGGTGATCTTCTTTAGGCTTTTCCACACTGATGCGGAGTCGTTCGAAGTGAACTGAGTCCTTATTTTTTCAGAATAATTCCTCTTTGCCACTTTGATCTCCTTTTCCAGTGTGTATTTAGCCTGTTTATACAAGACATTGTCCCCCTTCACGTAAGCATCTTCTTTGGCCTGACGGAGCTGTCTGAGTTTTGCAGTGAACCACGGTTTGTCATTGTTGTAATTTAGTTGAGTCTTGGTAGGAATACACATATCCTCACAGAAACTGATATATGATGTTACGGTCTCTGTGAGTTCGTCCAGATCGGTGGCAGCAGCTTCAAAAACACTCCAATCAGTGAGGTCAAAACAAGATTGTAAATCCTGCTCTGCTTCATTAGTCCATCTTTTTACAGTCCTTAATACAGGTTTAGCTGATTTTAGTTTCTGCCTGTAGGTCGGTATAAGATGAACCAGAAGGTGATCAGAACGTCCCAAAGCTGCTCGTGGAACAGAGTGAAATGCATCCTTTATTGTTGTGTAACAGTGATCCAATATATTACTGTCTCTTGTGGGACAAGTAACATGCTGTCTGTATTTTGGCAGTTCACGGGAGAGATTGGCTTTATTAAAGTCCCCAAGAATGATTAAAACAGAGTCTGGGTGTTGTTGTTCTGTCTCTGGGATCTGCTCAGCGAGTTTCTGTAAAGCTGAGCT
The DNA here is from genome assembly GCF_963082965.1 of Carassius carassius. Lineage (NCBI taxonomy): Eukaryota > Metazoa > Chordata > Actinopteri > Cypriniformes > Cyprinidae > Carassius > Carassius carassius. The sequence goes on along the minus strand of NC_081766.1, from coordinate 25,905,411 downwards.
CACGTGCGCTTGAGGAGGGATGTAAACACTAACCAGAATGAACGAATGAAACTCCCGCGGCGAATAGAACGGCTTGCAGTTAATGAAGAGCGTTTCGAGATTTGAGCAGCACGTCTTCTTTAACACAGTTACATCTGTACACCACCGTTCATTGATGTAAAAGCATGTCCCGCCGCCGCGCGATTTCCCCGTTGATTCTGCGTCGCGATCCGCTCTAAACAGCTGAAAGTCCGGCAGATGGAGCGCGCTGTCCGGTATGGCGTCATTCAGCCAAGTTTCCGTGAAACACAGAGCAGCAGAGTGGGAGAAATCTTTATTTGTCCGAGAGAGCAGAAGCAGTTCGTCCGTTTTGTTGGGTAGAGAGCGGAGATTTGCCAGATGGATGCTAGGCAACGGCGTTCGAAATCCGCGTTTTCTGAGTCTCACGAGCGCTCCCGCTCGCTTTCCCCGCCTGCGCGTCCTCTTGAAGCGTGTGATCAGGGCAGCCGCTCCGCCGACAAGAATGTCCAGCAAAACATCAGAATAGTCGAAAACCGGTGAAATATCGGGAGATGTGTGTTGCCGAATATCCAGCAATTCATCCCTGGTGAAACTGATTGCAGGAATATAACTAAAGACAGGACAAACTAACAAAAACACAAAAACAACTGCAGAGCACGTCACGGAGGCAGCCATCCTGTATCGGCGCCACTCAGAGACTTCCCAAGTGTTAAGCTGATCTTTAGGCTAACAGACGAACAACCCAAAACATTTTGTAAATTAATTGGGTTGATTATCCACAGTGGGAGGCTCAGGTCTTCAAATAATGAATTATTAATTATATAATTTTTGAAAACTTGATTATTTCATATCATCAGAGTGTGAGAAAGGAAATGAAAAGGATGTATCAGTATTGTTTTAATTTATATAGCATGACAAGACAATTATTGTTATGATTATCTGTCATGCAGTTGTGGGATTACAAATTTATAAAATGTTAAATCTAGGTTCCAATGTAATAGTAAGCACATTGTGTTTTTACATTTTGAGGTTAAGATGATGACATTCTGAGATGATCAAGTCAAGCAACCCAGGTTTACTGATTGAATTAGCACCTATAATGACCTATTGTCTTTGTACTCTTCCTTGCCATTTGGATTTTTAAGACTGATTGAATTAGCACCTATGCATTTGAATGACCCTGTTATGCCGATGAGATCAAGGCTGGGAAAATGCCAGTGTCTGGCAATTTCCTGATTCCATTTGCATGCTTTGTGTGAACTGTCTCCACCTCTATGTATCCCTCCCCCTTGAAATGTATATAAACTCCAAAGTATCATTGCTTTGGTTAGACTTGGATGACTGCAGCAACGCACAGCGAGTTCTCAATAAAGAGTAACTTCAGTATGAAAGATATACCAACGTCTCCTGGTCTTCGCTTCTGAGTCTCCAAAACAGTGGATAAATGACACCGTAATATGCTAATGTGTCTGCTGTGTGCCATTTAAATTTTGATGAAACTTTAATTTTCTTTACTACATTACAAAGCAGATACGTTCATGTTGATCTTCTGTTACAGGATTCTCTTCCAATAGATATCCAGCAAAGGAAAATCTTAGAAAGCCTCTTGCCACCAGCTTCTGATATGATTAAACAGCTTGGTTCTACAGCTCCTCCTAGAAACTACGTGAAGCTCCTAGACTCGGCATACCGCTTATACTCGGCATACTCATTTTCCACTACGCCAATAGTCATCGTAAAGAAAATGAACGGTGCTATCCGCCTGTGCATAGACAACAGAAAACTAAATAATCAGACGATCAAAGATGCCTATACACTGCCTAGCATTTAGGAAATGCTTTCTGCATTGACAGGATCCAAATGGTTTTCTGTCATAGACCTTAAGTCAGGTTACCTATAAAGGTGGAGGTTGAAGAGGAAGATAAATATAAGATGGCATTCATAACACCTATTGGATTTTAAAAATTTAATAGGATGCCGCAGGGAGTGACTTATGCACCTAGTACATTTCAGCGTGTCATGGAAAAGTGCATGGGCACCTTGCATCTCAAAAAAGTCCTTTTCTTCCTCGACGATCTCATCATTTTCTCAAAAAGCCTGGAGGAACACGAAGAGCGCCTCATGAAAGTCCTGAACCAGCTGAAAGAGTTTGGTCTAAAACTATCTCCAAGCAAATGCCACTTTTTCATTAAATCTGTGAATTATCTGGGACATACTGTATCTGAGAAAGGCGTATAAACAGACCCTGAGAAAATCTCTGCACTCACCACCTGGCCAAAGCTGACAAATATCAGTGAACTGAAGACCTTTTTGGGTTTCACTGGGTATTATAGGAGGTTTGTAAGAGACTCCTCCAAAATTTCCAAACCATTAAATTAATTAACAGTTGGCTATTGTCCACCTCGAAGGAATGCAAAGGGTTCTAAGTAGGGCTGGGATAAACGATTATTTTTTAAACGATTAATCTAGCGATTATTTTTTCGATGCATCGATTAATCTAACGATTAATTTTTCGGGCCGATTCGATTTCGATTATCTCCCCATTAATTGACTACTAACAATTTATACATGTTGATTTACATATCTGAATGAAAAAAACATGAATTCCTTAACATTGCAATATATGTTTATTGCTCTTAAAATTACAAAATAAAAGACTGACTAAGAATGCATTACTTTGCAATTGTATAGAGCATAGCATTCAATAAAACCTGGAAGCCTTGAAAACACATAGCTTACTGAAACAAGCTTACTGAACACATAGGGCCTAGCTTACTGAAAAAAAGTTATTCTTTCAGATGAAAATAACAACAACTTGATGTCTAGCATTCCATATAAAAAAGTTCACCCAAAATACTTGTTTAGAGCAATTGAAAGAATACAGTAACCAATGTAAACTTTAGGGCTTTAAGCTAATACAGAGAGTGCTTTTCCAAAATAAAAATAAAAAAATTTAACAGTGGGAGCCAGCAGCCTGTCATGGAGAAAAAAAAATCTCAGATTGCTCCACGTGAAACTTTGGCGTTCCGCCCTTTTTCTATCGTGTCTAATGATTTTGGTTAATATTCACGAGGGGTGGGGGAAGAGAGAGAGAGAGCGCTCGTGTAGTGTGAAGTACTGTGAGTGAAACTGCGCGTGAAACTTTGGTGTTTCGCCCTTTTTCTATCGTGTTTAATGATTTTGATTTTGCACAAGGGAGAGAGAGAGCAAGAAGCGCTTGTGTTGTTTGAAGACTGTGAGTGCGCACGCAGCCGGGGCTCTCTCTCTCGTACGCGCTCTGTCACTGTCACTCACCGATCAAATAAGGCTTTGACACCCGCCAAAAAAAAAAGATCAATGCAGAAAAACCCCTGGATTGGTTATATAACGTTGGACAGAATGTTGATCCGGCCATCGCGTATATTCAGCGCACATAAGGTAAACGTTTTGCAAATGTTTTTTAGAGAAATAAAAACAGGTCGACGAATCGATGCGCTTATTTTGCGTCGACATATTTTTTGCGTCTACGTCATCGATGACCTCGACGCGTTGTCCCAGCCCTAGTTCTAAGCCAGATTAACATCTGCCAAGCTTGATGCTGCAGGACACCAGTGGCTTGCAGCCCTGTCTACTTTCAATTTCAGCATCCAATACAGAGCTGGAAACAAAAATCAAGATGCTGATGATCTCTCCAGGCGACCACATGATCATGTAGACACTGATAACAGTTCCCAGGTTGAAGACGACCGCATTAGTCAGTTCATCTCCCAGTTTCTGAATGAGGAAAATAGAATTCCTTTTCCTGAGGAAGCAGTGGGAGCCGTTTGTCAAAAGCATCAACTCTACAGAAGCACTGTGGAAGACAAAGATGCCAATTTACCTGTTGCTCTGGAATGTCTTGCCATTGTTGCTAATGCCATCCCAGTTGAATTCCCCCAAGCTGAATTTCTTCCTGGTTCCAGCACCCTTCCCAGGATGTCGCCACATGATTGGGCTGTAGAGCAAGCAAATGATCCTGTCATTAGCAGAGTAACACTGGAAAACGTCTTTCTTACCGTGTCAAACAGCAAGAAGCCCGAGAAGTCCAACTTATGCTTCGACTGATTCACCAACTGGTAGTTCTTGATGGAGTCTTTTACAGGAAGCGTATGAATAGAGGAGAGCCCTTCTATCAGTTAGTTCTACCTCAGAAGCATAAGGCAGTTGTCTTAGAACCTTTGCATGACTCATATGGGAGTGGAGCGGACTTTAGATTTAGTTTGTACACGTTTCTATTGGCCAAGGATGTCATTGGATGGCAAAACCAAGGTCAGTATCTGTGAGAGGTGTATCAGAAGGAAGGCAAAGGCAGAAAAAACATTTTAGTCATTTTAGTCATCACTGATCACTTTACCAAGTATGCTGTAGCAATTCCAACAGGTGATCAAAAAGCAAGAACAGTTGCTAAAGCACTTTGGGGTAACTTCTTCATTCATTATGGGATACCAGAACGCCTGCACAGCGATCAGGGTCGAGATTTTGAATCTGCTGTGATCAAAGACCTTTGTCTTTTTCTGGGTATAAAGAAGACTAGTACCACTCCTTACCACCCACGTGGAAATCCCATGGAGCGGTTTAACTGAACTCTTCTCCAAATGCTCGGAACTCTTCAAGAAGGACACAAGATCAAATGGCGTGATTTTGTGCAGCCTCTGGTACATGCCTATAACTGTACAAAAAACGACACCACCGGGTTTTCTCCTTATCAGCTAATGTTCGGGAGACAGCCTTCCCATAGATGTAGCCTTTGGTATCAAACCAGAAGGGGAAAAGAGATTTAGTCATGCTGGTTATGTCAAAAAGCTTCAAGAGAGCCTGCAAGAAAGCTAAAAAATTGGCGTTGAATACAGTAAGAAGACAGCTCTTCGCAGCAAGCAACGATATGATCTGAAGGTGAGAGAATCCACTTTACAAGCTGGAGACCGTGTTCTCATCAAGAATGTTGGCATAAGAGGCAAGCACAAGATAGCTGACCAATGGAGCAAGACCATCTACCAAATAGTCAAGCAAATAGCTGATTCTCCAATTTATGTCATAAAGTCTCTTACTACTGACGGACCTGAAAGGACCCTCCATCGAGATTTACTCCTGCCCTGTGGTTTTTTAATCCCCACCTATTCCAGTGATGAGGACAACAGAATGGATGGAGGGAAAGGAAAAAACGACTTGTTCTAGGAAAACGCTAATAGTTCCAGAGGATTACGATGAACAAGCGTATGATAGTGATGGAGAACCAGATTTCTACTTCCCCCAAATAATGCAGGATAAGACATATCCTACCATAACCATTGTCAAGGACGTGCCCTACATAAAAGGGGTGGGAAGAAGTTCCTGTGAGACAACACTGAATCCAAATGCACAACCATTTGAACCTTCTGGAGGTGTGGAAAGTCTTGATATTGATTTTAAGCATGTGCAGTTGGATGGGAGAAACGCAGAGGAAGAAGTAGCTTTTTCTGAAAAGGGAGAAACAAACTTACCTGAGGACATCCTGAAAGAGAATGTGGGAAACTCACCTGTCAAGGAACTGGATTCTGAGGCTGTTGATGTCAACGATGATGAGTGTACTGAGGATTTGATCATGGATAGGATGGAACCTGTTGATGGAATAAGAGATGAAATGAGGAAAGAGGATGATGACAGTGAAATACTGATTGAGGAGAATGTTGAAAGAAATGGAAATACGCCTGTGCAGGAAATACCTGAGCCAGAGTCCAGATGTTCTACCAGGATCAGGGAGCCACGTGATAGGCTAACTTATACATCATTAGGAAACCCCTTAGTGTTAGTTATGAAATCCCTGTTAAGTGGTTTAAACAAAGCCTTCACACAAGCCCTTCAGTCAGATTATTTCCTTGAGGTTAGGATACTGACCCCTGATAGATCAGTGATTTTATAGGTACACTGCATGCAGAGATGCTTGCAGGTTCAGGATGGGAGGATGTAACCCCTTTGAATTGTACATTCATATTTTCTTTATTTTTTAGTCCTACAGTTAATTTATTTTTAACTACAGTAGGTAGACATGGAAAAGGCCCTTTTTACCACCCCACGTACCACCACGGCCGCGGTGTAAAGTGCATTTGCAGCTTTTGACCGCTGAGTGGCGCTTTATCCACAAGTTATCAAACAAGCGCATCAAAGCACATTTTCTCAAATAGACGTCAGTTTTGCCTCTCTGATGTGGTACATTTGACTGCTTCAGTCACAGAAAATGAAAGAGAATACTATAGTTAAAATATTTTATATATTTAATATGTAACATTCACGGATGAAAGTTTGGTACTCATGAAGTTATGTGCATTTCTTAGAACGAATTCAAGCAGGATAAATGTCAAGCCTATATTTTCTCTAAACTACATGGTATTAAAAAATATTTTAGATCTGACACATGTAAAAGGTGTGCAGTATTATTTATATTATATGAATTATGTGTTATATTATTCAAAAGAAACTGTGGTTTACTTTGCATCTGAGCATTAAAAGTGGTAGCCTATTTTAGTGAGCTAGGCTACATGGATTAATTTGCAAAATGTCAATATTTTCATATATTATGCCTATATTTTAATTTATATTTTAAAATTTCTTTAATGAAACAACATGCATTTTTTTTATTTTTCTTGACAGAAAAAGACATTTGTCTGTACACTGATTAAGAAATTGTTGCATGTTTAAACGTGAAGCACCATTTAAGTTCGTTCACATTATTTATGTCTAATTAGCCTAAAACAAGAAATCTTTGAAACTCTAAAGAATGGACGGATTAATAAACCGTCCTCATGATTAAACTCAAGTTCTCTCATTATAATCAACAAAATGCACATGATGTAAAAAAAAAGAGCTTCATTAACTGACAACATAAGTGACTTTAAAGGGAGCATTCTTTACTTACTTTTAGTGCTGGGCGATAGCATATGGCCTTAAAAAATCAGATTTATGATTTAAATTGATTTTAAAATCAATATTCAAATGACAGACATTTTTCAAAACAAGTTTTAATATATTTATACATTTATAACTGAGACAAGATGATAAAAAAAACTGTAATGTTATTACCTTAATGCTGGAAAGACCTTTATTTATTTATTTATTTATTTATTTTTATTTTTATTTTTATTTGTTAATACTAGACCATCATGCATCTAACATCCACTCGGCATTAAGAGCTGTTCAGATTAAAACTGGCAGCTCCGCAGGACAGAGCAAGTGGAAATATATTTTCTAGTCTATATTTCCATCTAGTTATGCCGCTGGTTTAGGATTTTTTTGTTCTATAACTTATTTGTAAATAGAGCAGTCACTGTCTGTGTCTACACTGGACGCGAGAGTTGTCATCACACTACAGTGTCAAATCATCTGAACGCAGTGTCAGAACATTTCATCATAAAAAGAACAAGCATCAATTCACTGATGGGGATCGTGTCCAGTGTAGACAGCATCACTGTGTTCTGTTGTCTTTTGTCAGATCATGCCACTTGTGTCAGGTGTAGACCTGGAGTGCGTTTTTAATGGGTTATTTTACAGCCCTGCTTGTTTTTAATGTTTTTATTAAATATCTGTATTGACTGCATGATCATATCATCGTATTATTTACTGCCATGGGACCTAAAAGAGTAAAGCTTGACAAGTCGAGCAACGAGCATTTCTGCAGGTTGATTTTGGCGGATGTGCTGTGCTTTGTGTTCGTCTTCATTTCGTCGGGTGAAACATCTCTCTCACTCAGCAGCAGAGTCTGTGAGTGGATTGAAGCAGTAACAACTTCTCCTCCGTGTTCAAAGCATTTAATATTCACTCCAATCTGCGCTCACTGATAGCACTCAGAGCATTTAATATTCTCTCCAATCTGCGCTCACTGATACCAGAAACAATGCTTGCATTCACTCCGTGCATTAAGTATTTCAGTATGTTTGAAATGTTATGTTCATAACGTAGCCTATAAAAAAATAATAATAATAAAAAATAAAAATAACAGGAGAGTTTCTTTCCTATCACATGCCAAACTAATAACATTGTAAGCATTAAATCTTTAATTGCTGCTTTCTGCTGTGCAAATTTTTTGTGTGAGGAAAATAACAGTACATCTTTGTCAGTTATTTTATCTAAACAGATTGATGAATTTCTTCAAGATTTCAAAACCAGATAGCCTAATGATAATGTAGTAGCACTGAAAGATTACATTTGTTTGAATGCATTATTGCGAAAGCGATTGCGTGTGAATGTGCTGTATCTGTTTAAATCATGCTTTAACCCGAAAGTAATCAGTAAAAGACACAGACAAACTCCTTAGCCTTTAACATCCCGCTCGACTCTTGCAGTCATTAACATTCAACAATCTGTGAATGTTGCATTTCTCTGGTCGGAGAGAGCAGCACTTTAATAAATAATTAAAATGTTAAAATAATTACAGTTCCTCATTTTTCACAATTATTAGGCTACTTCTGCATGTGCTTTGTGGCAAACTTAAAGCATGTGCTTGAGCACGGAATATATTAAGAATTACGTAAATTTAATATAAACCTCTGATTAGTTGAATATAACAAACGAACGACTAGAACTAGAAAAATATTACGTGGGGGCGGACCATTTTTTAGTCTATGACCAAAACAACAGTCCTATATAAACCAGTTCAGCAAGTGAAAGCCTCATAAGACACTGTCCATATGAAAGAGCAAGAGATTTACACCTTTATCTCGACCCCCACAAGACATACATAACTACCCCCAAAAACCCAACCCCCTCCAGCTGTACAGAATTCGGTCTGTTTTTTGGCTCTGAGGAACAGTATGTTACTGGGCTGAAACATGCCTGCACTCAGCAGCACTACTCTTTGTATTCATTATTTTCTCGCAGCCCATATTATTATTTTCACAAGACCATAATGGTAATAACAAATTATCAATTAATAATTAATCATTATTTTACGAAAATCATTGTTATTTGTGATCATGTGTGTTTGCGGAAGGCTTTAAGACCAAGCGGAATCCTCTGCTCCCACCTCACCGCTAGAGACAATTGACTCCGCAGCTTCACTGTCTGCGGTTTGACTTCACTGAGTCAGATTGCGGCGAATACAACTTATTGATCATGAGACCAACATTTAGCAAGCAGGAAAACATTCATTCTAACTGAAGGAAGACGTTTTTCATTGAGCTAATGCTGTTAAAGAGAGAGAGAGAGAGAGAAAGAGAGACTAGTCTAGGGCTATTCTTAAACTTGGAGCTCATTATATTGAAGTACAATCAAAACACCAGAAATGTTATACATTTTATGCAGTGCTTTAAGTGGGCCGGTATGCACCGGTACTCAGTACAGCCACTTCCAAATATAGCTCTTGAGCGTACCGCCACCTCTCCGTGCGCCCAGAGCGTGCTTTTAGCGTACCGGTACGCTCATTTGGACATCTGTTTTAATAGAGGTTTTAATCAGCTTCCTTATTCGTCCCATCGAGAGCAGAGACTACATTACCCATACACCCTTGAGTTTAACAAGTGTAAAGCGCATGCGTCGCTTTCGCCGCTCTCAGTAACAACTCAACGTGTCTGGAGAAAGTGTGTGAAACGCGCACACTCGGCTCGGTAACAATTCAAATACAGTGAACTACACTTATTATGCTCTCCTGGGTTCAGACTCTGAGTATTAGAACAACACGGTCAGAAACAGATGACTCGCTGGCTGACACCCCTCCAAGTCTGAATGATATCGCTGTAGGTCAGACGCAAGCTAATGAATTAATGCAGTAGCTCTTTCAGGTAGGGTGACCAGACGTCCCGGAAAACTCGGGACAGTCCCGAAATCTTAACTGTTGTCCCGAATCCCGAATCTGGCCCTAATTGTCCAGAAAATTATACTAAAGCAAAATCTTGAGTAGTTACTGTTTGATAAACATTAAAAACTGTCTGCAGAGGTTGAGTCGTCCTGCAACCAGCCCCCGCCGGCTGCGGCATCTTTTTTCGGCTAGGCACGAATTTAGATATTCATTTATCTAATTAATCTATATGCACAAAGACAATACAACCTTTTTGTCCCCTTTTTGTTTTAAAGCTCACAGTGCATGTTAAATAGCCTAAATGAACTTGTGTTAACAATATAATTAGAACTAACAATATAATTCGATTTTTTACATGAACAATTCCTGTATAAAATGGGACAGCAACCTTTATATCAAACATTTTTAAATCGTCCACAGCTGAGCATCGTGGGAGGCTTGATCTGCGCCAGAGCGCGTGAAGTAAATATGCTGCACAAAGTCATTTTCTGATGCAATGGAAAAAAAATACACTGGATAGCCTAGATAAGGCCCATGCAGGCTTTGCTCTGAAGTATATAATAATTATAATTACTGTATACTGTTAACCCAGAATAAAAAAATTTAACGGATCAATCGCCTATTTTCATTTACTGCATGTTTCCTTTATTTTTTTTAAACACGCTAAAAAATAAAATAAGTTTGTGAGAGGAAAAAAATATGAGTCGTGTATAGGTTGCATTTTAAAGGATTAATCACCTGTTTTCGTTTGCTGATATTATATAATTCATGTATAAATTGCATTTTATTACATTTAGAAATAATAACGGCTGGCCTAATAATGTTGTAATGTACCAACATGATATATTTAGTTCCCTTCACTTTACAACAAGTCCTTTAAATTTAACAAATATATCAGAACAAAACAAGAATTAAAAATATATAATTCTAATGGATAAATATAATCATAGTATATAATAATATAGACTAAGCTATAAACAAACAAATAATAATAATTTAAAGCTAAGCATAAGGTTGGGCTTTCTCATTCTCTCACTCGGGAGAAATCCGTTTCCATATTCGTGATGTTGCCCATTTGAAGCTTAACTATTATTCATGAGGTAAAATAGGCTTTGTAGTTCACGCATGTTTCAGTATCGATGAAAAAAAAATCATAATTAACAATATGTGGATTAAGTTGACCGCTGCTAACGCTGAATGTCTGGTGAACCCCTGCTGTTTCCAGTGAATATGTGCGCGAGGCACCAGCTCGATCAAACAGCTGAAACAATTTTTGGTCACACATGAGGCATAATTCAAAAATGCTAAGTGTCAGTAGTTTGAAAAAATCAAGAATAATAACATTTATTTAAGTTAATAATAATAGTTAATAATAATTATTGATAAATGCTGGACCATTCTCATTTCGCTCTGCATATGGAACCTTCAGTTTTTTTTAAACCAAGAATGAATTGACATGAAAATGAAATGAAAACATTTAGCTTTTTATCCGTGTATATATACATATATATACATATATATATATATATATATATATATATATATATATATATATATATATATATATATATATATATATATATATATATATATATATATATATATATATATATATATAGGCCTTATATTTATTTACTGTTTAATAACAATAGCGTGCATATGATCCTTTGTGTAAAGGTCTTCTTTTAATTTTTGATGAGTAGACTGTAGCCTAAGATTATCCTAAGTTTTGAAATTAACTCACTGTAAATCAGTGGTCTCCAACATGGTGCCCGCGGGCACCTGGTAGCCCGCGTGGAGTCTCTGAGTCGCCCGCCGAGCACGTTCTATAAATAGCCTGAATTGTAATCTTTCTTTTTTTTTTTTTATGATAATGGCATAAAATGAGAAAATAACTATTGGTGACATTTCATATACCATTAAAACATAATAAAATAATTCAATAATTTAAAATATTTATAAACTTTTTGTTTGGTTTTATTTTATTTTATTTCTTGACTTCACATTCTTGTTGAGTGGAAACCAGAAAATTGTGATTTCATGTACATTGTGAAGAATTGTTCACTCAAAGTTTTTTTTTTAGTCTCTGCAATAAAATTGCTGGCTGTTAATTGCTTGAATTTAAATTTGGCTCAAACTTCTCATTTAAATCCTCCTAGAGCCGAACCTAGGCCTTATTTAACCTCTGTTGGGTAAAATACACTAAACTCTTATTCTGTTTTCCCCATTACAGTGACAAATGCAATTTCACGATCATCGTGCTCTTATTTCAGTGCAGTTGTCTGACAGCCACTGCTGTCAAATATTGAGATAAACTTTATAAAGTATCATCTATTTATATTAAATTAATATATTAAATTGGTATCTTCTCTGATACCCATTTTGTGACCATTATTGAGATGATTCATTTCAATCAGCAGGAATGATTCCATTCACAATAAAGCAGATGAGTGCAGAATAAGAACGCAATGCGTTTTAATTATCTGTTAAGCATTTTCCTCCCATAGAAAACCATTAGCCTAAAAGGAAAACACTTAATGTGGCATAATGCATTAAAACATGTTTAAAAACTCAGTAAACATTTTTAATAAAGCATTCTATTTACAGACAAGCAGGTTATGGGAGGAAAATGCTTAACGCATAATTAAACATGTTGCGTTCGTATTCTGGGTCCATCCTGCTTGTCTGTGAATATAATGCTTTATTAATAATTTTTTACTGTTTACTTGTTTACAGAGTTTTTTTTTTAAAACACAGTTTTAATGCATACATTTCATCATTTATGTCTATGAAAGATGATCAAACCAAACAGAGTAGGTATGGGGCAGGGCTGCATGTGCAACCACACACCACAGGGGCACCCTGCCTTGATCTGCAGGCTGCAGCCGGGTGTACTTGTATTGGACCCCCAGAGGCAGCTGGTGGACCTATATACAAACCAAACCAGTAGAAAAGCCTCACAAATAGTTCAGGACTCCACCCACCCAATCCAACATGAATTTGAAAAACTTCCTTCAGGCAGACCTTCAGTGTACTCATAGCAACAAGAAATATTTTCAAGAAATATTTTTTATCATCTGCCATTACTTTATTAAATAAATGATTTATATACAGGTCTACGTCTGACTGCGGGTGTCGCTGTTGGACAGTGTTTTCTCTACTTCATGTTGGCCTTCTGTAGCTAATCGTAGCTCCGTGTAGCTGTTTTTCTTTTTTTTTTTCTCTTGAATCTGTATCTTACTATCACTCTCTGTTTTTTACAGTGATAAAATATAACTTAATTCACACCATATTTCTGATATTATCGATCAATCTTATCAGATTAATTTTGATCGTTCACTTTTATTTTATATCCGTGAGTGCAGTACACCTGCAAAGCGTTAGCACTTGTTAGCTTGTCATTAGCGTTTTCATTCGAACCTATCGCTGTTTTCTTTTCTCCTCTCCTCTCTCTCGCTCCAGTTTTTCACAAGTTCATCAAACAACCGCAGTAAGAATATTTCATCAAGCACGGTGAGTAATGGCTTCACCTGCTATTGTTATTTGCACCTCTTGCCACATGTACAGTTTATCTATCTCTGTCGCATTTATTCACATGTGATAAATGCAGGGAAATAGTTAGTCTGACAGAGAAGATTTCAGAATTAGAGACACGCATTCAAACTTTAATTGAGGACAGTAAGAATGTTAGGGCTCTAGATACGGCTTTGGATGCTTCTAGCTCAGGGATTCCTGTACATTGTTCGGTTCCGGCAACAGAGCCCCTGCAGCAGGGCAACTGAGTGACAGTGAGGCAGCGTAGGGTCAAAACACCGCTCTTCTGTTCCGATCAAAACATTAAACAGGTTCTCCCCACTCAGTGATGCACCCACTGAGAAACCTGATGAACGTGCTCTAGTTATTGGTGATTCTATTGTACGGAACGTGAATATAGAGACACCAGCCACCATAGTCAAATGTTTACCGGGGACCAGAGCGCCTGAAATTTTGGCAAATTTAAAAGTGCTGGCTAATGCTTAACGTAAATACAGTAAGGTTGTTATTCATGCCGGCACTAATGATGTTCGACTTCTCCAGTCGGAGATCACTAAAAATAACATTAAAGAGGTGTGTGAACTTGCAAGCACGATGTCAGACACTGTAATATGCTCTGGTCCCCTCCCTGCTTACCGTGGTGACGAGATGCATAGCAGATTGTCATCACTCAATGGCTGGATGTCTAAGTGGTGCCCACAGAATAACATAGGTTTCATAGACAATTGGACGAGCTTTTGGGGCAGACCTGAACTGTTGAAAAGAGATGGTCTTCATCCCTCCTGGGGTGGCGCCACTATTCTCTCTAGAAATATGGCAAATAGTCTTAGTGTTTATACTTGACTAACTTGGGCCCAGGTCAGGAAGCAGACAGACTGGCTAAACCGACCGTCTGCTAGCTGCCTCACGTCACAGAGGTCAACTAATTCTCAGCACATAGAGACTCTTTCACCTAGATATCACACTATAGAGACTGTGTCTGTTCCCCGAACTAGAAAATACAAAAAATGTCCAAACCAAGTTAAGATTAACAATTTAATTGAGGTTCTTTTTGTAAATAATATGATCACTGATCATAATATAGATGTGCTCTGTTTGACAGAAACCTGGCTAAAACCTGATGAATACATTATTTTAAATGAGTCCACCCCCCAAGATTACTGTTATAAACATGAGCCGCGTCTAAAAGGCAAAGGGGGAGGTGTTGCTTCAATTTATAACGTTTTCAGGATTTCTCAGAGGGCAGGCTTCAAGTATAACTCGTTTGAAGTAATGGTGCTTCATATAACATTATCCAGAGAAACAAATGTTAATGATAAATCCCCTGTTATGTTTGTACTGGCTACTGTATACAGGCCACCAGGGCACCATACTTTATTAAAGAGTTTGGTGATTTTACATCCGAGTTAGTTCTGGCTGCAGATAAAGTTTTAATAGTTGGTGATTTTAATATCCATGTTGATAATGAAAAATATGCATTGGGATCAGCATTTATAGACATTCTGAGCTCTATTGGTGTTAGACAACACGTTTCAGGACCTACTCATTGTCGAAATCATACTCTAGATTTAATACTGTCACTTGGAATTGATGTTGATAGTATTGAAATAATGCAGCCAAGTGATGATATCTCAGATCATTATTTAGTTTTGTGCAAACTTCATATAGGCAAAATTGTAAATTCTACTTCTTGTTACAAGTATGGTAGAACCATCACTTCTACCACAAAAGACTGCTTTTTAAGTTATCTTCCTGATGTATCCGAATTCCTTAGCATATCCAAAACCTCAGAACAACTTGATGATTTAACAGAAACTATGGACTCTCTCTTTTCTAGTACTTTAAATACAGTTGCTCCTTTACGCTCAAGGAAGGTTAAGGAAAACAGTTTGACACCATGGTATAATGAGCACACTCGCACCCTAAAGAGAGCAGCCTGAAAAACGGAGCGCAGCTGGAGGAAAACAAAAAAGGAAAACTGTCTGCTAGCTGCCTCACGTCACAGAGGTCAACTACTTCTCAGCACATAGAGACTCTTTCACCTAGATATCACACTATAGAGACTGTGTCTGTTCCCCGAACTAGAAAATACAAAAAATGTCCAAACCAAGTTAAGATTAACAATTTAATTGAGGTTCTTTTTGTAAATAATATGATCACTGATCATAATATAGATGTGCTCTGATTGACAGAAACCTGGCTAAAACCTGATGAATACATTATTTTAAATGAGTCCACCCCCCAAGATTACTGTTATAAACATGAGCCGCGTCTAAAAGGCAAAGGGGGAGGTGTTGCTTCAATTTATAACGTTTTCAGGATTTCTCAGAGGGCAGGCTTCAAGTATAACTCGTTTGAAGTAATGGTGCTTCATATAACATTATCCAGAGAAACAAATGTTAATGATAAATCCCCTGTTATGTTTGTACTGGCTACTGTATACAGGCCACCAGGGCACCATACTTTATTAAAGAGTTTGGTGATTTTACATCCGAGTTAGTTCTGGCTGCAGATAAAGTTTTAATAGTTGGTGATTTTAATATCCATGTTGATAATGAAAAATATGCATTGGGATCAGCATTTATAGACATTCTGAGCTCTATTGGTGTTAGACAACACGTTTCAGGACCTACTCATTGTCGAAATCATACTCTAGATTTAATACTGTCACTTGGAATTGATGTTGATAGTATTGAAATAATGCAGCCAAGTGATGATATCTCAGATCATTATTTAGTTTTGTGCAAACTTCATATAGGCAAAATTGTAAATTCTACTTCTTGTTACAAGTATGGTAGAACCATCACTTCTACCACAAAAGACTGCTTTTTAAGTTATCTTCCTGATGTATCCGAATTCCTTAGCATATCCAAAACCTCAGAACAACTTGATGATTTAACAGAAACTATGGACTCTCTCTTTTCTAGTACTTTAAATACAGTTGCTCCTTTACGCTCAAGGAAGGTTAAGGAAAACAGTTTGACACCATGGTATAATGAGCACACTCGCACCCTAAAGAGAGCAGCCTGAAAAACGGAGCGCAGCTGGAGGAAAACAAAAAAGGAAAACTGTCTGCTAGCTGCCTCACGTCACAGAGGTCAACTACTTCTCAGCACATAGAGACTCTTTCACCTAGATATCACACTATAGAGACTGTGTCTGTTCCCCGAACTAGAAAATACAAAAAATGTCCAAACCAAGTTAAGATTAACAATTTAATTGAGGTTCTTTTTGTAAATAATATGATCACTGATCATAATATAGATGTGCTCTGATTGACAGAAACCTGGCTAAAACCTGATGAATACATTATTTTAAATGAGTCCACCCCCCAAGATTACTGTTATAAACATGAGCCGCGTCTAAAAGGCAAAGGGGGAGGTGTTGCTCCAATTTATAACGTTTTCAGGATTTCTCAGAGGGCAGGCTTCAAGTATAACTCGTTTGAAGTAATGGTGCTTCATATAACATTATCCATAGAAACAAATGTTAATGATAAATCCCCTGTTATGTTTGTACTGGCTACTGTATACAGGCCACCAGGGCACCATACTTTATTAAAGAGTTTGGTGATTTTACATCCGAGTTAGTTCTGGCTGCAGATAAAGTTTTAATAGTTGGTGATTTTAATATCCATGTTGATAATGAAAAATATGCATTGGGATCAGCATTTATAGACATTCTGAGCTCTATTGGTGTTAGACAACACGTTTCAGGACCTACTCATTGTCGAAATCATACTCTAGATTTAATACTGTCACATGGAATTGATGTTGATAGTATTGAAATTATGCAGCCAAGTGATGATATCTCAGATCATTATTTAGTTTTGTGCAAACTTCATATAGGCAAAATTGTAAATTCTACTTCTTGTTACAAGTATGGTAGAACCATCACTTCTACCACAAAAGACTGCTTTTTAAGTTATCTTCCTGATGTATCCGAATTCCTTAGCATATCCAAAACCTCAGAACAACTTGGAAGAAGAAACTATGGACTCTCTCTTTTCTAGTACTTTAAATACAGTTGCTCCTTTACGCTCAAGGAAGGTTAAGGAAAACAGTTTGACACCATGGTATAATGAGCACACTCGCACCCTAAAGAGAGCAGCCTGAAAAACGGAGCGCAGCTGGAGGAAAACAAAACTAGAGGTATTTCGTATTGCTTGGCGGGAAAGTAACCTATCCTACAGAAAAGCATTAAAAACTGCTAGATCCGATTACTTTTCTTCTCTTTTAGAAGAAAACAAACATAACCCCAGGTATTTATTCAATACAGTGGCTAAATTAACGAAAAATAAAGCCTCAACAAGTGTTGACATTTCCCAACACTACAGCAGTAATGACTTTATGAACTACTTTACTTCTAAAATCGATACTATTAGAGATAAAATTGCAACCATTCAGCCGTCAGCTACAGTATGGCATCAGACAGTGCACTATAGACCACCTGAGGAACAGTTCCACTCATTCTCTACTATAGGAGAGGAAGAGTTGTATAAACTTTTTAAATCATCTAAACCAACAACATGTATGTTAGACCCTATCCCATCTAAGCTTGCTTCCAGAAGTCATAGATCCTTTTCTGACTATTATTAATTCCTCATTGTCATTAGGATATGTCCCCAAAACCTTCAAACTGGCTGTTATTAAGCCTCTCATCAAAAAACCACAACTTCACCCCAAAGAACTATTTAATTATAGACCAATCTCGAATCTCCCTTTTCTGTCCAAGATACTAGAAAAGGTGGTATCCTCACAATTATATTCCTTCTTAGAGAAAAATGGTATATGTGAGGATTTCCAATCAGGATTTAGACCGTATCATAGTACTGAGACTGCTCTCCTTAGAGTTACAAATGATCTGCTCTTATCATATGATCGTGGGTGTATCTCTCTATTAGTTTTATTGGATCTTTGCACTGCATTTGACACAATTGACCACAACATTCTTTTGCATAGACTTGAACACTATGTTGGCATTAATGGAAGTGCATTAGCATGGTTTAAATCGTACTTATATGACCGCCATCAGTTCGTAGCAGTGAATGAAGATGTATGGAGTACCTCGAGGCTCAGTACTAGGGCCGCTACTCTTCACGCTTTATATGTTACCCTTGAGAGATATCATCAGGAAACATGGTATTAGCTTTCACTGTTATGCTGATGATACTCAGCTCTATTTCTTCACGGCCCGGTGAAACACACCAATTTGAAAAACTAATGGAATGCATAGTCGATATAAAAAACTGGATGACTACATAGTGACCATCTGTGACAACTACCAACCACCTAGTAACATCATAGCAACCACCCAGGATACCATAGCAACTGCCTAGCAACCTGCCAAAACATCCTAGCAACCGCCTAGCAACACCTTAGCAACCACCCCAAGTACCTTAGCAACTGCCTAGCAACCACCTAGCAACCACCCAGGTTACCTTAGCAACCACCCTAGCAACCATCATTGGGACCCTAGCAACTGCGCTAGCAACCACCCGGGATACCATAGCAACCACAAAGCAATACCTTAGCAACCGCCCTGATTACCTTAGCAACCAACCTGGGTACACTAGCAACGGCCCTAGCAACCATCATGGGGACCCTAGCAACCGCCCTAGAAACCAACCGGGAACCCTAGCAACCACATAGCAACACCCTAGCAACCACCCCGATTACCCTAGCAACCACCTTGGGTACCCTAGCAACGACCCTAGCAACCATCATGGAGACCCTAGCAACCGCCCTAGCTACCACCCCAGGTACCCTAGCAACCACATAGCAACACCCTAGCAACCACCCAGATTACCCTAGCAACCACCCTGGGTACCCTAGCAACGGCCCTAGCAACCATCATGGGGACCCTAGTAACCGCCTTAGCAACCACCCCGGGTACCTTAGCAACCACATAGCAACACCATAGCAACCACCCAGATTACCCTAGCAACCACCCTGGGTACCCTAGCAACGGCCCTTGCAACCATCATGGGGACCCTAGCAATCGCCCTAGCAACCACCCCAATTACCCTAGCAACCACCCAGGGTACCCTAGCAACGGCCCTAGCAACCGTCCTGAGTACCCTAGCAACCACCATAGCAATCACCCAGAGTACCCTAGCAACCACCCCGGGTACCCTAGCAACCACCATTGCAACACCCTAGCAACAGAGGGGCGAGTTTTGCCACTGCAAGCACCACTCACATTTTCTTCAGGAAATGTACATTCTAGTTAGTGGTGCTTGCCGGAGGCAAAGCATCACTATTATTATCTCACATACTTATTAGTGGTGCTTGCCGGAGGCAAGGCATCACTATTACTATCTCACATACTTATTAGTGGTGCTTGCCGGAGGCAAAGCATCACTATTATTATCTCACATACTTATTAGTGGTGCTTGCCAGAGGCAAAGCATCACTATTATTATCTCAGATACTTATTAGTGGTGCTTGCCGGAGGCAAAGCATCACTATTATTATCTCACATACTTATTAGTGGTGCTTGCCGGAGGCAAAGCATCACTATTATTATCTCACATACTTATTAGTGGTGCTTGCCAGAGGCAAAGCATCACTATTATTATCTCACATACTTATTAGTGGTTCTTGCCGGAGGCAAAGCATCACTATTACTATTCTCCATACTTATTAGTGGTGCTTGTCGGAGGCAAAGTGGCTCAGTGGTTCATGTAGGTTGTCTACAAACCGGAAGGTTGGTGGTTCAATTCCCGGCTCCACCTGACCAAGTGTCGAGGTGTCCTTGAGCAAGACACCTAACCCCAGCTGCTCCCGACGAGCTGGATGGCGCCTTGAATGGCTGACACCGCAGTCGGTGTGTGAATGGGTGAATGTGAGGCAACTTGTAAAGCGCTTTGGATGGCCATGTGGTCTGTTGAAAGTGCTATATAAATGCAGTCCATTTACCATATTTTATTTATTATTACCATTATTATCTCACATACTTATTATTAGTGGGGCTTGCCGGAGGCAAAGCATCACTATTATTATCTCACATACTTATTAGTGGTGCTTGCCAGAGGCAAGGCATCACTATTATTATATCACATACTTATTAGTGGTGCTTGCCGGAGGCAAGGCATCACTATTACTATCTCACATACTTATTATTAGTGGTGCTTGCCGGAGGCAAGGCATCACTATTACTATTCTCCATACTTATTATTAGTGGTGCTTGCCGGAGGCAAGGCATCACTATTACTATTCTCCATACTTATTATTAGTGGTGCTTGCCGGAGGCAAGGCATCACTATTACTATCTCACATACTTATTATTATTATTATTATTATTAGTGGTGCTTGCCGGAGGCAAGGCATCACTATTACTATTCTCCATACTTATTAGTGGTGCTTGCCGGAGGCAATTATTATATTATTAGTGGTGCTTGCCGGAGGCAAGGCATCACTATTACTATTCTGCATACTTATTATTATTCTTATTATTCTTTTTCTTCCGTACAAAACTTCGGCGCGTAACTCGTCCCGCAGTTTTTGTCACAGACCTACAAAAGTGGCGTCAAATCGTGCGGCCTAATCGGGAATGGTGTGCTATGACTTTTATAAGCGATCGGGTGTACGATGTTCGTACAGCGGGCGAAAAATCAGCCGAAAAAATCGCATAGACAATGCATTACGGAAAATTTTGACAGATCGTAGCTTCGAGAGAGAATTTCGCAGAAACACGTGAATCACCACATTTGAAGAGGCTATCAGGCTGTGCGAGATCATACCTCGCAGTGGGGTATAAGTTGTACCCCTGGGGCGCTAGAGCCCCCCAAAGTTGCCCCATAGACATACTACGGTGAGGGATCGCCCATGAAACACTGTGTTTTTCCTACTATGGGAAATTACATAGGGATTTTGTATTGAACATAACTCAGGATCACAGTGTCATAGAGACAAGGGGGTGGGCTCATTTGAATCAGGCAACCAATCAGTCTCTCAGGATCACTTTGAATCTATCAAGCCACGCCCTAGCAACCATAGAGAGCGCCATAGCAACAAGCTCCATAGACTTCCATTGAAAAAGATAAAATGAATAACTTTGTATAGAAGTGTCATAGAAACATGAGGGTGGGCTCATTTGAGTCGGGGCAGCAAACGGCCAATCACGAATCACCTTCAACACTTCATAGCCACGCCCTAGCAACCATTTGGAGCACCCTAGAGACCCAAAGCATAGAGAGATATCTTTAAATCTGAATATCATAAAGGCATGGGGGTTGGTTTATATCATTCATATAGGCTAGCAGACTTTGGAGTATCATCATTGGCAGCTGTCAGGCCACTCCCTAGCAACCAACCAGAGTACCCTAGCAACCATTTCTCAAGACCTATATCTCTGCATCAGAACATTGTACAGACATGGGGGTTGGTTTATATTGGCAAGCACCCTTTGAAGTATCATCATTGGCAGCTGTCAGGCCTCTCCCTAGCAACCAACCAGAGTACCCTAGCAACCATTTCTCAAGACCTATATCTCTGCATCAGAACATTGTACAGACATGGGGGTTGGTTTATATTGGCAAGCAGCCTTTGGAGTATCATCATTGGGAGCTGCCAAGCCACTCCCTAGCAACCAAACGGATTACCCTAGCAACCGTTTTGCATGACCTATATCTCTAAATCAGAACATCGTAAAGACATGGCGGTTGGATTTGTTGACTCATGGTACCAAACTGGACTTCCAACATGCTAGTCATGCTAGCAGTGATTAGCTACATGCTAATAGTGATTAGCTAAGTGCTCAAATGGGTTAAGGACTCTATAAAAACTACATAGTGACCATCTTCGACAACTACCAACAACGTAGTAACATCATAGCAACCACCCAGGATACCATAGCAACTGCCTAGCAACCAGCCAAAACTCCCTAGCAACTGCCTAGCAACACCTTAGCAACCAACCCAAGTACCTTAGCAACTGCCTAGCAACCACCCAGGTTACCATAGCAACCACCCAGGTTACCATAGCAACCACCCGAGTTACCATAGCAACCGCCCTAGCAACCATCATTTGGACCCTAGCAACCACCCGGGGTACCCTAGCAACCACATAACAACACCTTAGCAACCGCCCCAATTACCCTAGCAACCACCCTGGGTACCCTAGCAACGGCCCTAGCAACCATCATGGGGACCCTAGCAACCGCCCTAGCAACCACCCCGAGTACCCTAGCAACCACATAGCAACACCCTAGCAACCGCCCCAATTATCCTAGCAACCACCCTGGGTACCCTAGCAACGGCCCTAGCAACCATCATGGGGACCATAGCAACTGCCCTAGCAACCACCCCGGGTACCCTAGCAACCAAATAGCAACACCCTAGCAACCATACCGATTACCCTAACAACCAACCTGGGTAACCTAGCAACGGCCCTAGCAACCATCATGGGGACCCTAGCAACCGCCCTAGCAACCACCCAGGGTACCCTAGCAACCACATAACAACACCCTAGCAACCACATAACAACACCCTAGCAACCATACCGATTACCCTAGCAACCAACCTGGGTAACCTAGCAATGGCCTTAGCAACCGTCCTGAGTACACTAGCAACCACCATAGCAACCACCCAGATTACCCTAGCAACCACACTGGGTACCCTAGCAACCACCCTAGCAACCTCATTGCAACACCCTAGCAACAGAGGGGTGAGTTTTGCCACTGCAAGCACCACTCACATTTTCTTCAGGAAATGTACATTCTAGTTAGTGGTGCTTGCCGGAGGCAATTATTATATTATAACTATTATTATCTCACATACTTATTATTCTTCTAGATTCCGTACAAATTTCGGCGCGTAACTAGTCCCGCAGCTTTTGTCACAGACCCGCAAAAGTGGCGTCAAATCGTGCGGCCTATTCGGGAATGGTGTGCTATGACTTTTATAAGCGATCGGGCGTACGATGTTCGTCCAGCGGGCGAAAAATCGGGCGATAATACCCATAGACAATGCATTGCGGCCAACTTTGACGGATCATAGCTCCAAGAGACGATTTCGCAGAAACACGTGAATCACTACATTTGGAGAGGCTATCAGGCTGTGCGAGAACATACCCAGCATTGGGGTATAAGTTGTACCCCTGGGGCGCAAGAGCCCCCCAAATTTGCCCCTAATACAAAGTATAGGGAGGGCCACTGTGGGAAATTATATAGGGATTTTGTATTGAACATAACTCAGGATCACAGTGCCATAGAGACAAGGGGGTGGGCTCATTTTAATCAGGCGACCAATCAGTCTCTCAGGATCACTGTGAATCTATCAAGCCACGCCCTAGCAACCATATAGAGCGCCATAGCAACAAGCTCCATAGACTTCCATTGAAAAAGATAAAATGAATAACTTTGGATAGAAGTGTCATAGAAACATGAGGGTGGGCTCGTTTGACTCGGGGCAGCAAATGGCCAATCATGAATCACCTTCAACACTTCATAGCCACGCCCTAGCAACCATTAAGAGCTACCTAGCAACCTAAATCCAAAGATAGATATCTTTACATCTGAAAGACATAGAAGCATGGGGGTTGGTTTATATTGTCAAGCAGCCTTTGAAGTATCAGCATTGGCAGCTGCAAGGCCACTCCCTAGCAACCAACCAGAGTACCCTAGCAACCATATTTCAAGACCTAAATCTCTGCATCAGAACAATGTACAGACATGGGGGTTGGTTTATATTGGCAAGCAGCATTTGGAGTATCATCATTGGCAGCTGCCAAGCCACTCCCTAGCAACCAAACGGAGTACCCTAGCAACCGTTTTGCATGACCTATATCTCTGCATCAGAACATCGTACAGACATGGCGGTTGGTTTTTTTGACTCATGCTAGCACACTGGACTTCCAACATGCTAGTCATGCTAGCAGTGATTAGCTACATGCTAATAGTGATTAGCTAAGTGCTCAAATGGGCTAAGAACTCTATAAAAACTACATAGTGACCATCTGTGACAACTACCAACCACCTAGTAACATCATAGCAACCACCCCGGTTACCATAGCAACTGCCTAGCAACCAGCCAAAACACCCTAGCAACCACCGAGCAACACCTTAGCAACCACCCCAAGTACCTTAGCAACTGCCTAGCAACACCCTAGCAACCACCCCAAGTACATTAGCAACTGCCTAGCAACGCCCTGGCAACCACCCAGGTTACCATAGCAATGGCCCTAGCAACCATCCCATGTACCATAGCAACTGCATAGCAACACCCTAGCAACCACCCCGATTACCCTAGCAACCACCCTGGGTACCCTAGCAATGTCCCTATCAACCATCATGGGGACCCTAGCAACCGCCCTAGCAACCACCCCAGGTACCCTAGCAACCACCCACATTACCCTAGCAACGGCCCTAGCAACCATCATGGGGACCCTAGCAACCGCCCTAGCAACCACATAGCAACACCCTATCAACCGCCCCGATTACCCTAGCAACCACCCTGGGAACCCTAGCAACGGCCATAGCAACCATCATTTGGACCCTAGCAACCGCGCTAGCAACCAACCTGGGTAACATAGCAACCACATAGCAACCTCATTGCAACACCCTAGCAACAGAGGGGCGAGTTTTGCCACTGCAAGCACCACTCACATTTTCTTCAGGAAATGTACATTCTAGTTAGTGGTGCTTGCCGGAGGCAAGGCATCACTATTACTATTCTCCATAATTATTATTAGTGGTGCTTGCCGGAGGCAAGGCATCACTATTATTATCTCACATACTTATTAGTGGTGCTTGCCGGAGGCAAGGCATCACTATTATTATCTCACATACTTATTATTAGTGGTGCTTGCCGGAGGCAAGGCATCACTATTATTATCTCACATACTTATTAGTGGTGCTTGCCGGAGGCAAGGCATCACTATTATTATCTCACATACTTATTATTAGTGGTGCTTGCCGGAGGCAAGGCATCACTATTATTATCTCACATACTTATTAGTGGTGCTTGCCGGAGGCAAGGCATCACTATTACTATTCTCCATACTTATTAGTGGTGCTTGCCGGAGGCAAGGCATCACTATTATTATCTCACATACTTATTATTAGTGGTGCTTGCCGGAGGCAAGGCATCACTATTATTATCTCACATGCTTATTATTATTAGTGGTGCTTGCCGGAGGCAAGGCATCACTATTACTATTCGCCTTGACAAAACTTTGGCGCGCTACTCCTCCCGCATTTTTTGTCACAGACCCATGAATGAGATGTCAAAACGTGCGGCTTATTGAGGAGAGGTGTGCTATGACTTTTCTAAGCAATCGGACTTACGATAATCGTACAGTGGGCGAAGAAAATGTGTGACAATATCCCATAGACTTAACATTGGTAAATTATCTGACTTCATATCTTTGGATCAGAAAGGCATAGAGGCTTGGACGTGAGCTCTTTTGACTCGGCCTATCAAACAGTCCATATGTTGTGACATAACTACTTCATAGCCACGCCCTAGCAACCAATTTTAGCACCCTAGCAACTGTTTAACAACATTTAAAAGCTGTATCTCAGCAAAATAACTACATAGAAACACTGGCTTGGGCTTTTTGGATTCAGGCTGGTAAATAGTCTTTAAATATCACCCCATAAACTATATAGCCACACCATAGCAACCATATAGAGCACCCTAGCAACCATATAGTAATATAAAGAACTTATATCACGGCTCCACAACATCACACAGGCATCATGGGTGGCTACAGGGCGCCGAGTTTTGCCACTGCAAGCACCACTCACATTTTCTTCAGGAAATGTACATTCTAGTTAGTGGTGCTTGCCGGAGGCAAGGCATCACTATTATTATCTCACATACTTATTATTAGTGGTGCTTGCCGGAGGCAAGGCATCACTATTATTATCTCACATACTTATTATTAGTGGTGCTTGCCGGAGGCAAGGCATCACTATTATTATCTCACATACTTATTATTATTAGTGGTGCTTGCCGGAGGCAAGGCATCACTATTACTATTCGCCTTGACAAAACTTTGGCGCGCTACTCCTCCCGCATTTTTTGTCACAGACCCATGAATGAGATGTCAAAACGTGCGGCTTATTGAGGAGAGGTGTGCTATGACTTTTCTAAGCAATCGGACTTACGATAATCGTACAGTTGGCGAAGAAAATGTGTGACAATATCCCATAGACTTAACATTGGTAAATTATCTGACTTCATATCTTTGGATCAGAAAGGCATAGAGGCTTGGACGTGAGCTCTTTTGACTCGGCCTATCAAACAGTCCATATGTTGTGACATAACTACTTCATAGCCACGCCCTAGCAACCAATTTTAGCACCCTAGCAACTGTTTAACAACATTTAAAAGCTGTATCTCAGCAAAATAACTACATAGAAACACTGGCTTGGGCTTTTTGGATTCAGGCTGGTAAATAGTCTTTAAATATCACCCCATAAACTATATAGCCACACCATAGCAACCATATAGAGCACCCTAGCAACCATATAGTAATATAAAGAACTTATATCACGGCTCCACAACATCACACAGGCATCATGGGTGGCTACAGGGCGCTGAGTTTTGCCACTGCAAGCACCACTCACATTTTCTTCAGGAAATGTACATTCTAGTTAGTGGTGCTTGCCGGAGGCAAGGCATCACTATTATTATCTCACATACTTATTATTAGTGGTGCTTGCCGGAGGCAAGGCATCACTATTATTATCTCACATACTTATTATTATTAGTGGTGCTTGCCGGAGGCAAAGCATCACTATTATTATCTCACATACTTATTCTTATTCTTTATACTTCTAGATCCGTACAAATTTCGGCGCGTAACTAGTCCCGCAGCTTTTGTCACAGACCCGCAAAAGTGGCGTCAAATCGTGCGGCCTAATCGGGAATGGTGTGCTATGACTTTTATAAGCGATCGGGCGTACGATGTTCGTCCGGCGGGCGAAAAATCGGGCGATAAATCCCATAGACAATGCATTGGGGTCAACTTTGACGGATCATAGCTCCAAGAGACAATTTCGCAGAAACACGTGAATCACTACATTTGGAGAGGCTATCAGGCTGTGCGAGAACATACCCCGCATTGGGGTATAAGTTGTACCCCTGGGGCGCAAGAGCCCCCCAAATTTGCCCCTAATACAAAGTATAGGGAGGGCTACTATGGGAAATTACATAGGGATTTTGTATTGAACATAACTCAGGATCACAGTGTCATAGAGACAAGGGGGTGGGCTCATTTGAATCAGGCAACCAATCAGTCTCTCAGGATCACTGTGAATCTATCAAGCCACGCCCTAGCAACCATATAGAGCGCCATAGCAACAAGCTCCATAGACTTCCATTTAAAAAGATAAAATGAATAACTTTGGATAGAAAAGTCATAGAAACATGAGGGTGGGCTCGTTTGACTCGGGGCAGCAAATGGCCAATCACAAATCCCCTTCGACTCTTCATAGCCACGCCCTAGCAACCATTAAGAGCTACTTAGCAACCTAAATCCAAAGATAGATATCTTAACATCTGAAAGACATAGAAGCATGGGGGCTGGTTTATATTGTCAAGCAGCCTTTGAAGTAACAGCATTGGCAGCTGCAAGGCCACTCCCTAGCAACCAAACAGAGTACCCTAGCAACCATTTGTCAAGACCTATATCTCTGCATCAGAACATTGTACAGACATGGGGGTTGGTTTATATTGCAAGCAGCCTTTAGAATATCATAATTGGCAGCTGCCAAGCCACTCCCTAGCAACCAAACGGATTACCCTAGCAACCGTTTTGCATGACCTATATCTCTGCATCAGAACATCGTACAGACATGGCGGTTGGATTTTTTGACTCATGGTACCAAACTGGACTTCCAACATGCTAGTCATGCTAGCAGTGATTAGCTACATGCTAATAGTGATTAGCTAAGTGCTCAAATGGGCCAAGGACTCTATAACAACTACATAGTGACCATCTGTGACAACTAACAACAACCTAGTAACATCATAGCAACCACCCAGGATACCATAGCAACTGCCTAGCAACCAGCCAAAACTCCCTAGCAACCGCCTAGCAACACCTTAGCAACCAAGCCAAATACCTTAGCAACTGCCTAGCAATCACCCAAGTTACCATAGCAACCACCCTAGCAACCATCATTTGGACCCTAGCAACCACCCGGGGTACCCTAGCAACCACATAGCAACACCCTAGCAACCGCCCCAATTACCCTAGCAACCACCCTGGGTACCTTAGCTACGGCACTAGCAACCATCATGGGGACCCTAGCAACCGCCATAGCAACCACCCTGGGTACCCTAGCAACCACATAGTAACTCCCTAGCAACCACCCCAATTACCATAGCAACCACCCAGGGTACCCTAGCAACGGCCCTAGCAACCATCATGGGGACCCTAGCAACCGCCCTAGCAACCACCCCGGGTACCCTAGCAACCACATAGCAACACCCTAGCAACCGCCCCAATTACCCTAGCAACCACCCTGGGTACCCTAGCAACGGCCCTAGCAACCATCATGGGGA
The DNA here is from genome assembly GCF_963082965.1 of Carassius carassius. Taxonomy (NCBI): domain Eukaryota; kingdom Metazoa; phylum Chordata; class Actinopteri; order Cypriniformes; family Cyprinidae; genus Carassius; species Carassius carassius. The sequence goes on along the minus strand of NC_081766.1, from coordinate 25,876,576 downwards.
CCCTAGCAACCACCCCGTGTACCCTAGCAACCACATAGCAACACCCTAGCAACCGCCCCAATTACCCTAGCAACCACCCTGGGTACCCTAGCAACGGCCCTAGCAACCATCATGGGGACCCTAGCAACCGCCCTAGCAACCACCCCGGGTACCCTAGCAACCTCATAGCAATACCCTAGCAACCACCCCAATTACCATAGCAACCACCCAGGGTACCCTAGCAACGGCCCTAGCAACCATCATGGGGACCCTAGCAACCACCCGGGGTACCCTAGCGACCACATAGCAACACCCTAGCAACCACCCTGGGTACCCTAGCAACCGCCCTAGCAACCACCCCGTGTACCCTAGCAACCACATAGAAACACCCTAGCAACCACCCCGATTACCCTAGCAACCACTCTGGGTATCCTAGCAACCGCCCTAGCAACCATCCTAGGGACCCTAGCAACCACCCTGATTACATTAGCAACCACACAGGGTACCCTAGTAACGGCCCTAGCAAACTAATGGGGACCCTATCAACCGCCCTAGCAACCACCCCGATTACCTTAGCAACCACCCTAGGTACCCTGGGAACCGCCCTAGCAACAATCCTGGCTCCACAACATCACACAGGCATCATGGGTGGCTACAGGCCGCCGAGTTTTGCCACTGCAAGCACCACTCACATTTTCTTCAGGAAATGTACATTCTAGTTAGTGGTGCTTGCCGGAGGCAAGGCATCACTATTACTATTCGCCTTGACAAAACTTTGGCACGCTACTCCTCCCGCATTTTTTGTCGCAGACCCATGAATGAGATGTCAAAACGTGCGGCTTATTGAGGAGAGGTGTGCTATGACTTTTCTAAGCAATCTGACATACGATATTCGTACAGCGGACGAAGAAAATGTGTAAAAAATATCCCATAGACTTAACATTGGAAAAATTATCTGACCTTATTTCTTTGGATCAGAAAGACATAGAGGCTTGGGAGTGGGCTCATTTGACTCGGCCTATCAAGCAGTCCATATGTAGTGACCTAACAACTTAATATCCATGCCCTAGCAACCACTTTTAGCACCCTAGCAACTGTTTAGCTACATTTAAAAGCTATATATCAGCAAAATAACAATACAGAAACACTGACTCTGGCTTTTTGGATTCAGGCTGGCCAATAGTCTTTAAATAACACCCCATAAACTATATAGCCACACCATAGCAACCATATAGAGCACCCTAGCAACCATATAGCAATATAAAGTACTTATATCATGGCTCCACATCATCACACAGGCATCATGGGTGGCTACAGGGCGCCGAGTTTTGCCACTGCAAGCACCACTCACATTTTCTTCAGGAAATGTACATTCTAGTTAGTGGTGCTTGCCGGAGGCAAGGCATCACTATTACTATTCGCCTTGACAAAACTTTGGCGCGCTACTCCTCCCGCATTTTTTGTCACAGACCCATGAATGAGATGTCAAAACGTGCGGCTTATTGAGGAGAGGTGTGCTATGACTTTTCTAAGCAATCGGAAGTACAATATTCGTACAGCGGACGAAGAAAATGTGTAAAAATAACCCATAGACTTAACATTGGAAAAACTATCTGACCTTATTTCTTTGGATCAGAAAGACATAGAGGCTTGGGAGTGGGCTCATTTGACTCGGCCTATCAAGCAGTCCATATGTAGTGACCTAACAACTTAATATCCATGCCCTAGCAACCACTTTTAGCACCCTAGCAACTGTTTAGCTACATTTAAAAGCTATATATCAGCAAAATAACAATACAGAAACACTGACTCTGGCTTTTTGGATTCAGGCTGGCCAATAGTCTTTAAATAACACCCCATAAACTATATAGCCACACCATAGCAACCATATAGAGCACCCTAGCAACCATATAGCAATATAAAGTACTTATATCATGGCTCCACATCATCACACAGGCATCATTGGTGGCTACAGGGCGCCGAGTTTTGCCACTGCAAGCACCACTCACATTTTCTTCAGGAAATGTACATTCTAGTTAGTGGTGCTTGCCGGAGGCAAGGCATCACTATTACTATTCGCCTTGACAAAACTTTGGCGCGCTACTCCTCCCGCATTTTTTGTCACAGACCCATGAATGAGATGTCAAAACGTGCGGCTTATTGAGGAGAGGTGTGCTATGACTTTTCTAAGCAATCTGACATACTATATTCGTACAGCGGACGAAGAAAATGTGTAAAAATATCCCATAGACTTAACATTGGAAAAATTATCTGACCTTATTTCTTTGGATCAGAAAGACATAGAGGCTTGGGAGTGGGCTCATTTGACTCGGCCTATCAAGCAGTCCATATGTAGTGACCTAACAACTTAATATCCATGCCCTAGCAACCACTTTTAGCACCCTAGCAACTGTTTAGCTACATTTAAAAGCTATATATCAGCAAAATAACAATACAGAAACACTGACTCTGGCTTTTTGGATTCAGGCTGGCCAATAGTCTTTAAATAACACCCCATAAACTATATAGCCACACCATAGCAACCATATAGAGCACCCTAGCAACCATATAGCAATATAAAGTACTTATATCATGGCTCCACATCATCACACAGGCATCATGGGTGGCTACAGGGCGCCGAGTTTTGCCACTGCAAGCACCACTCACATTTTCTTCAGGAAATGTACATTCTAGTTAGTGGTGCTTGCCGGAGGCAAGGCATCACTATTATTATCTCACATACTTATTATTATTATTATTCTTACTTCTTCCGTACGAATTTCGGCGCGTAACTAGTCCCGCAGTTTTCGTCACAGACCCGCAAAAGAGGCGTCAAATCGTGCGGCCTATTCGGGAATGGTGTGCTATGACTTTTATAAGCGTACGTTTGACGTATCGTAGCTCCGAGAGAGAATTTCGCAGAAACACGTGAATCACCACATTTGGAGAGGCTATCAGGCTGTGCGAGAACATACCCCGCATTGGGGTATAAGTTGCACCCCTGGGGCGCAAGAGCCCCCCAAATTTGCCCCTAATACAAAGTATAGGGAGGGCAACTATGGGAAATTACATAGGGATTTTGTATTGAACATAACTCTAGATCACAGTGTCATAGAGTCAAGGGGGCGGGCTCATTTGAATCAGGCAACCAATCAGACTCTCAGGATCATTATGAAGCTATCAAGCCACGCCCTAGCAACCATATAGAGTGCCATAGCAACAAGCTCCATAGACTTCCATTGAAAAAGATAAAATGAATAACTTTGGATAGAAGTGTCATAGAAACATGAGGGAGGGCTCGATTGACTCGGGGCAGCTAACGGCCAATCACAAATCACCTTCAAGATTTCTTAGCCACGCCCTAGCAACCATTTAGAGCACCCTAGCAACCCAAAGCATAGAGGGATATCTTAACATCTGAAAGACATAGAAGCATGGGGTTTGGTTTATATTATCAAGCATCCTTAGGAGTATCATCATTGGCAGCTGCAAGGCCACTACCTAGCAACCAACCAGAGTACCCTAGCAACCATTTTTCAAGACCTATATCTCTGCATCAGAACATTTTACAGACATGGGAGTTGGTTTATATTGGCAAGCAGCCTTTGGAGTATCATCACTGGCAGCTGCCAAGCAACTCCCTAGCAACCAAATGGATTACCCTAGCAACCGAATTGCATGACCTATATCTCTGCATCAGAACATCGTACAGACATGGCGGTTGGATTTTTTCACTCATGGTACCAAACTGGACTTCCAACATGCTAGTCATGCTAGCAGTGATTAGCTACATGCTAATAGTGATTAGCTAAGTGCTCAAATGGGCTAAGGACTCTATAACAACTACATAGTGACCATCTGTGACAACTACCATCAACCTAGTAACATCATAGCAACCACCCAGGATACCATAGCAACTGCGTAGCAACCAGCCAAAACTCCCTAGCAACTGCCTAGAAACACCTTAGCAACCAACCCAAGTACCTTAGCAACTGCCTAGCAACCACCCAGGTTACCATAGCAACCACCCGAGTTACCATAGCAACCGCCCTAGCAACCATCATCTGGACCCTAGCAACCACCCCGGGTACCCTAGCAACCACATAGCAACACCTTAGCAACCGCCCCAATTACCCTAGCAACAACCCTGGGTACCTTAGCAACGGCCCTAGCAACCATCATGGGGACCCTAGCAACCGCCCTAGCAACCACCCCGGGTACCCTAGCAACCACATAGCAACACCCTAGTAACCACCCCGATTACCATAGCAACCACCCAGGGTACCCTAGCAACGGCCCTAGCAACCATCATGGGGACCCTAGCAACCGCCCTAGCAACCACCACGGGTACCATAGCAACCACATAGCAACACCCTAGCAACTGCCCCGATTACCCTAGCAACCACCCTGGGTACCCTAGCAACGGCCCTAGCAACCATCATGGGGACCATAGCAACTGCCCTAGCAACCACCCCGGGTACCCTAGCAACCACATAGCAACACCCTAGCAACCATACCGATTACCCTAGCAACCAACCTGGGTAACCTAGCAACGGCCCTAGCAACCATCATGGGGACCCTAGCAACCGCCCTAGCAACCACCCAGGGTACCTTAGCAACCACAAAACAACACCCTAGCAACCTCCCTGATTACCATATAAACCACCCTGAGAACCCTAGCAATGGCCTTAGCAACCGTCCTGAGTACACTAGCAACCACCATAGCAACCACCCAGATTACCCTAGCAACCACACTGGGTACCCTAGCAACCGCCCTAGCAACCTCATTGCAACACCCTAACAACAGAGGGTTGAGTTTTGCCACTGCAAGCACCACTCACATTTTCTTCAGGAAATGTACATTCTAGTTAGTGGTGCTTGCCGGAGGCAAGGCATCACTATTACTATTCTCCATACTTATTATTATTCTTATTATTATTCTTTTTCTTCCGTACAAAACTTCGGCGCGTAACTCGTCCCGCAGTTTTTGTCACAGACCTACAAAAGTGGCGTCAAATCGTGCGGCCTAATCGGGAATGGTGTGCTATGACTTTTATAAGCGATCGGGTGTACGATGTTCGTACAGCGGGCGAAAAATCAGCCGAAAAATTCGGATAGACAATGCATTACGGAAAATTTTGACGGATAGTAGCTCCGAGAGAGAATTTCGCAGAAACACGTGAATCACCACATTTGAAGAGGCTATCAGGCTGTGCGAGATCATACCTCGCAGTGGGGTATAAGTTGTACCCCTGGGGCGCTAGAGCCCCCCAAAGTTGCCCCATAGACATACTATGGTGAGGGATCGCCCATGAAACACTGTGTTTTTCCTACTATGGGAAATTACATAGGGATTTTGTATTGAACATAACTCAGGATCACAGTGTCATAGAGACAAGGGGGTGGGCTCATTTGAATCAGGCAACCAATCAGTCTCTCAGGATCACTTTGAATCTATCAAGCCACGCCCTAGCAACCATAGAGAGCGCCATAGCAACAAGCTCCATAGACTTCCATTGAAAAAGATAAAATGAATAACTTTGGATAGAAGTGTCATAGAAACATGAGGGTGGGCTCGTTTGACTTGGGGCAGCAAATGGCCAATCACGAATCACCTTCAACACTTCATAGCCACGCCCTAGCAACCGTTTGGAGCACCCTAGCGACCCAAATTATAGAGAGATATCTTCAAATCTGAATATCATAAAGGCATGGGGGTTGGTTTATATCATTCATATAGGCTAGCAGACTTTGGAGTATAATCATTGGCAGCTGTTAGGCCACTACCTAGCAACCAACCAGAGTACCCTAGCAACCATTTTTCAAGACCTATATCTCTGCATCAGAACATTGTACAGACATGGGAGTTGGTTTATATTGGCAAGCAGCCTTTGGAGTATCATCATTGGCAGCTGCCAGGCCACTCCCTAGCAACCAAATGGATTACCCTAGCAACCAAATGGATTACCCTAGCAACCGAATTGCATGACCTATATCTCTGCATCAGAACATCGTACAGACATGGCGGTTGGATTTTTTCCCTCATGGTACCAAACTGGACTTCCAACATGCTAGTCATGCTAGCAGTGATTAGCTACATGCTAATAGTGATTAGCTAAGTGCTCAAATGGGCTAAGGACTCTATAACAACTACATAGTGAACATCTGTGACAACTACCATCAACCTAGTAACATCATAGCAACCACCCAGGATACCCTAGCAACCAGCCAAAACTCCCTAGCAACTGCCTAGCAACACCTTAGCAACCAACCCAAGTACCTTAGCAACTGCCTAGCAACCACCCAGGTTACCATAGCAACCACCCGAGTTACCATAGCAACCGCCCTAGCAACCATCATTTGGACCCTAGCAACCACCCGGGGTACCCTAGCAACCACATAACAACACCTTAGCAACCGCCCCAATTACCCTAGCAACCACCCTGGGTACCTTAGCAACGGCCCTAGCAACCATCATGGGGACCCTAGCAACCGCCCTAGCAACCACCCCGGGTACCCTAGCAACCACATAGCAACACTCTAGCAATCACCCCGATTACCATAGCAACCACCCAGGGTACCCTAGCAACAGGCCTAGCAACCATCATGGGGACCCTAGCAACCGCCCTAGCAACCACCCCGGGTACCCTAGCAACCACATAGCAACACCCTAGCAACCGCGCCGATTACCCTAGCAACCACCCTGGGTACCCTAGCAACGGCCCTAGCAACCATCATGGGGACCCTAGCAACCGCCCTAGCAACCACCCCGAGTACCCTAGCAACCACATAGCAACAACCTAGCAACCGCCCCAATTACCCTAGCAACCACCCTGGGTACCCTAGCAACGGCCCTAGCAACCATCATGGGGACCATAGCAACTGCCCTAGCAACCACCCCGGGTACCCTAGCAACCACATAGCAACACCCTAGCAACCATACCGATTAACCTAGCAACCAACCTGGGTAACCTAGCAACGGCCCTAGCAACCATCATGGGGACCCTAGCAACCACATAGCAACAACTCCGGGTACCCTAGCAACCACACTGGGTACCCTAGCAACGGCCCTAACAACCATCCTGGTGACCCTAGCGACCGCCCTAGCAAAACCCTAGCAACAGAGGGGCGAGTTTTGCCACTGCAAGCACCACTCACATTTTCTTCAGGAAATGTACATTCTAGTGTTACTATTACTATTCACCTTGACAAAACTTCGGCACGCTACTCCTCCAGCACTTTTTGTTGCAGACCCATGAATAAGGTGTCAAATCGTGCAGCATATTAAGGAGAGGTGTGCTATGACTTTTATAAGCAATCGGACTTACCATAATCGTACAGCGGGCGAAGAAAATGTGTGAAAATATCCCATAGACTTAACATTGGAAAAACTATCTGACAACATATCTTTGGATCAGAAAGGCATAGAGTCTTGGGAGTGGGCTCATTTGACTCGGCCTATCAATAAGTCCATATGTAGTGCCATAACTACTTCATAGCCACGCCCTAGCAACCAATTTTAGCACCCTAGCAACTGTTTAACCACATTTAAAAGCTGTATCTCAGGAAAATAACTACATAGAAACACTGGCTCTGGCTTTTTGGATTCAGGCTGGCAAATAGTCTTTAAATATCCCCCTTTATAATATAAAGCCACACCATAGCAACCGTTTAGAGCACCCTAGCAACCATATAGCAATATAAACTACTTATATCTCAGCTCCACAACATCACACAGGCATCATGGGAGGCTACAGGGCGCCGAATTTTGCCACTGCAAGCACCACTCACATTTTCTTCAGGAAATGTACATTCTAGTTAGTGGTGCTTGCCGGAGGCAAGGCATCACTATTACTATTCTCCATACTTATTATTAGTGGTGCTTGCCGGAGGCAAGGCATCACTATTATTATCTCACATACTTATTATTAGTGGTGCTTGCCGGAGGCAAGGCATCACTATTATTATCTCACATACTTATTATTATTATTATTCTTACTTTTTCCGTACGAATTTCGGCGCGTAACTAGTCCCGCAGTTTTCGTCACAGACCCGCAAAAGAGGCGTCAAATCGTGCGGCCTAATCGGGAATGGTGTGCTATGACTTTTATAAGCGATCGGGCGTACGATGTTCGTCCGGCGGGCGAAAAATCGGGCGATCAAACCCATAGACTTAACATTGGGGTCAACTTTGACGGATAGTAGCTCTGAGAGACAATTTCGCAGAAACACGTGAATCACCACATTTGGAGAGACTATCAGGCTGTGCGAGAACATACCCCGCATTGGGGTATAAGTTGTACCCCTGGGGCGCAAGAGACCCCCAAATTTGCCCCTAATACAAAGTATAGGGAGGGCCACTATGGGAAATTACATAGGGATTTTGTATTGAACATAACTCAGGATCACAGTGTCATAGAGACAAGGGGGTGGGCTCATTTGAATCAGGCAACCAATCAGTCTCTCAGGATCACTGTGAATCTATCAAGCCACGCCCTAGCAACCATACAGAGCGCCATAGCAACAAGCTCCATAGACTTCCATTGAAAAAGATAAAATGAATAACTTTGGATAGAAGTGTCATAGAAACATGAGGGTGGGCTCGTTTGACTCGGGGCAGCAAACGGCCAATCACGAATCACCTTCAACACTTCATAGCCACGCCCTAGCAACCATTAAGAGCACCCTAGCAACCTAAATCCAAAGAGAGATATCTTCAAATCTGAATATCATAAAGGCATGGGGGTTGGTTTATATCATTCATATAGGCTAGCAGACTTTAGAGTATAATCATTGGCAGCTGTTAGGCCACTACCTAGCAACCAACCAGAGTACCCTAGCAACCATTTTTCAAGACCTATATCTCTGCATCAGAACATTGTACAGACATGGGAGTTGGTTTATATTGGCAAGCAGCCTTTGGAGTATCATCATTGGCAGCTGCCAAGCCACTCCCTAGCAACCAAATGGATTACCCTAGCAACCGAATTGCATGACCTATATCTCTGCATCAGAACATCGTACAGACATGGCGGTTGGATTTTTTCACTCATGGTACCAAACTGGACTTCCAACATGCTAGTCATGCTAGCAGTGATTAGCTACATGCTAATAGTGATTAGCTAAGTGCTCAAATGGGCTAAGGACTCTATAACAACTACATAGTGACCATCTGTGACAACTACCATCAACCTAGTATCATCATAGCAACCACCCAGGATACCATAGCAACTGCCTAGCAACCAGCCAAAACTCCCTAGCAACTGCCTAGCAACACCTTAGCAACCAACCCAAGTACCTTAGCAACTGCCTAGCAACCACCCAGGTTACCATAGCAACCACCCGAGTTACCATAGCAACCGCCCTAGCAACCATCATTTGGACCCTAGCAACCACCCGGGGTACCCTAGCAACCACATAGCAACACCTTAGCAACCGCCCCAATTACCATAGCAACCACCCAGGGTACCCTAGCAACGGCCCTAGCAACCATCATGGGGACCCTAGCAACCGCCCTAGCAACCATCCCGGGTTCCCTAGCAACCACATAGCAACACCCTAGCAACCGCCCCGATTACCCTAGCAACCACCCTGGGTACCCTAGCAACGGCCCTAGCAACCATCATGGGGACCATAGCAACTGCCCTAGCAACCACCCCGGGTACCCTAGCAACCACATAGCAACACCCTAGCAACAGAGGGGCGAGTTTTGCCACTGCAAGCACCACTCACATTTTCTTCAGGAAATGTACATTCTAGTTATTCTTATTCTTCTTCTTATAGATTCCGTACAAAATTTCGGCGCGTAACTCGTCCCGCAGCTTTTGTCACAGACCCATAAAAGAGGCGTCAAATCGTGCGGCCTATTCGGGAATGGTGTGCTATGACTTTTATAAGCGATCGGGTGTACGATGTTCGTACATCGTGAGAAAAATCGGGCGATCAAACCCATAGACTTAACATTGCGGTCAACTTTGACGGATCGTAGCTCCAAGAGAGAATTTCGCAGAAACACGTGAATCACCACATTTGAAGAGGCTATCAAGCTGTGCGAGAACATACCTCGCAGAGGGGTACAAGTTGTACCCCTGGGGGGCTAGAGACCCCCAAAGTTGCCCCATAGACATACTATGGTGCGAGATCGCCCATGAAACACTGTGTTTTTCCTACTATGGGAAATTACATAGGGATTTTGTATTGAACATAACTCAGGATCACAGTGTCATAGAGACAAGGGGGTGGGCTCATTTGAATCAGGCAACCAATCAGTCTCTCAGGATCACTGTGAATCTATCAAGCCACGCCCTAGCAACCATATAGAGCGCCATAGCAACAAGCTCCATAGACTTCCATTGAAAAAGATAAAATGAATAACTTTGGATAGAAGTGTCATATAAACATGAGGGTGGGCTCGTTTGAGTCGGGGCAGCAAACGGCCAATCACGATTCACCTTCAACACTTCATAGCCACGCCCTAGCAACCATTTGGAGCACCCTAGTGACCCAAATTATAGAGAGATATCTTCAAATCTGAATATCATAAAGGCATGGGGGTTGGTTTATATCATTTATATAGGCTAGCAGACGTTGGAGTATAATCATTGGCAGCTGTTAGGCCATTACCTAGCAACCAACCAGAGTACCCTAGCAACCATTTTTCAAGACCTATATCTCTGCATCAGAACATAGTACAGACATGGGAGTTGGTTTATATTGGCAAGCAGCCTTTGGAGTATCATCATTGGCAGCTGCCAAGCCACTCCCTAGCAACCAAATGGATTACCCTAGCAACCGAATTGCATGACCTATATCTCTGCATCAGAACATCGTACAGTCATGGCGGTTGGATTTTTTCACTCATGGTACCAAACTGGACTTCCAACATGCTAGTCATGCTAGCAGTGATTAGCTACATGCTAATAGTGATTAGCTAAGTGCTCAAATGGGCTAAGGACTCTATAAAAACTACATAGTGACCATCTGTGACAACTACCAACAACCTAGTAACATCATAGCAACCACCCAGGATACCATAGCAACTGCCTAGCAACCAGCCAAAACTCCCTAGCAACTGCCTAGCAACACCTTAGCAACCAACCCAAGTACCTTAGCAACTGCCTAGCAACCACCCAGGTTACCATAGCAACCACCCGAGTTACCATAGCAACCGCCCTAGCAACCATCATTTGGACCCTAGCAACCACCCGGGGTACCCTAGCAACCACATAGCAACACCTTAGCAACCGCCCCAATTACCCTAGCAACCACCCTGGGTACCTTAGCAACGGCCCTAGCAACCATCATGGGGACCCTAGCAACCGCCCTAGCAACCACCCCGGGTACCCTAGCAACCACATAGCAACACCCTAGCAACCACCCCGATTACCATAGCAACCACCCATGGTACCCTAGCAACGGCCCTAGCAACCATCATGGGGACCCTAGCAACCGCCCTAGCAACCACCCCGGGTACCCTAGCAACCACATAGCAACACCCTAGCAACCGCCCCGATTACCCTAGCAACCACCCTGGGTACCCTAGCAACGGCCCTAGCAACCATCATGGGGACCCTTGCAACCGCCCTAGCAACCAACCCGAGTACCCTAGCAACCACATAGCAACACCCTAGCAACCGCCCCAATTACCCTAGCAACCACCCTGGGTACCCTAGCAACGGCCCTAGCAACCATCATGGGGTCCATAGCAACTGCCCTAGCAACCACCCCGGGTACCCTAGCAACCACATAGCAACACCCTAGCAACCATACCGATTACCCTAGCAACCACCCTGGGTACCCTAGCAACGGCCCTAGCAACCATCATGGGGACCCTAGCAACCACCCTAGCAACCACCCAGGGTACCATAGCAACCACATAACAACACCCTAGCAACCTCCCTGATTACCATATAAACCACCCTGAGAACCCTTGCAATGGCCTTAGCAACCGTCCTGAGTACACTAGCAACCACCATAGCATCCACCCAGATTACCCTAGCAACCACACTGGGTACCCTAGCAACCACCCTAGCAACCTCATTGCAACACCCTAGCAACAGAGGGGTGAGTTTTGCCACTGCAAGCACCACTCACATTTTCTTCAGGAAATGTACATTCTAGTTAGTGGTGCTTGCCGGAGGCAAGGCATCACTATTATTATCTCACATACTTATTATTATTCTTATTCTTCTTCTTATAGATTCCGTACAAAATTTCGGCGCGTAACTCGTCCCGCAGCTTTTGTCACAGACCCATAAAAGAGGCGTCAAATCGTGCGGCCTATTCGGGAATGGTGTGCTATGACTTTTATAAGCGATCGGGTGTACGATGTTCGTACATCGCGAGAAAAATCGGGCGATCAAACCCATAGACTTAACATTGCGGTCAACTTTGACGGATCGTAGCTCCAAGAGAGAATTTCGCAGAAACACGTGAATCACCACATTTGAAGAGGCTATCAAGCTGTGCGAGAACATACCTCGCAGAGGGGTACAAGTTGTACCCCTGGGGGGCTAGAGACCCCCAAAGTTGCCCCATAGACATACTATGGTGCGAGATCGCCCATGAAACACTGTGTTTTTCCTACTATGGGAAATTACATAGGGATTTTGTATTGAACATAACTCAGGATCACAGTGTCATAGAGACAAGGGGGTGGGCTCATTTGAATCAGGCAACCAATCAGTCTCTCAGGATCACTGTGAATCTATCAAGCCACGCCCTAGCAACCATATAGAGCGCCATAGCAACAAGCTCCATAGACTTCCATTGAAAAAGATCAAATGAATAACTTTGGATAGAAGTGTCATAGAAACATGAGGTTGGGCACGTTTGACTCTGGGCAGCAAATGGCCAATCACGAATCACCTTCAACACTTCATAGCCACGCCCTAGCAACCATTAAGAGGTACCTAGCAACCTAAATCCAAAGATAGATATCTTAACATCTGAAAGACATAGAAGCATGGGGGTTGGTTTATATTGTCAAGCAGCCTTTGAAGTATCAGCATTGGCAGCTGCAAGGCCACTCCCTAGCAACCAAACAGAGTACCCTAGCAACCATTTGTCAAGACCTATATCTCTGCATCAGAACATTGTACAGACATGGGGGTTGGTTTATATTGCAAGCAGCCTTTAGAGTATCATCATTGGCAGCTGCCAAGCCACTCCCTAGCAACCAAACGGATTACCCTAGCAACCGTTTTGCATGACCTATATCTCTGCATCAGAACATCGTACAGACATGGCGGTTGGATTTTTTGACTCATGGTACCAAACTGGACTTCCAACATGTTAGTCATGCTAGCAGTGATTAGCTACATGCTAATAGTGATTAGCTAAGTGCTCAAATGGGCCAAGAACTCTATAAAAACTACATAGTGACCATCTGTGACAACTACCAACCACCTAGTAACATCATAGCAACCACCCCGGTTACCATAGCAACTGCCTAGCAACCAGCCAAAACACCCTAGCAACCGCCTAGCAACACCTTAGCAACCACCCAAAGTACCTTAGCAACTGCCTAGCAACACCCTAGCAACCACCCAGGTTACCATAGCAACGGCCCTAGCAACCATCATGGGGACCCTAGCAACGGCCTAGCAACCACCCCGGGTACCCTAGCAACCACATAGCAACACCCTAGCAACCGCCCCAATTACCCTAGCAACCACCCTGGGTACCCTAGCAACGGCCCTAGCAACCATCATGGGGACCATAGCAACTGCCCTAGCAACCATCCCGGGTACCCTAGCAACCACATAGCAACACCCTAGCAACCATACCAATTACCCTAGCAACCAACCTGGGTAACCTAGCAACGGCCCTAGCAACCATCATGGGGACCCTAGCAACCGCCCTAGCAACCACCCCGAGTACCCTAGCAACCACATAGCAACACCCTAGCAACCGCCCCAATTACCCTAGCAACCACCCTGGGTACCCTAGCAACGGCCCTAGCAACCATCATGGGGACCATAGCAACTGCCCTAGCAACCACCCCGGGTACCCTAGCAACCACATAGCAACACCCTAGCAACCGTCCCGATTACCCTAGCAACCAACCTGGGTAACCTAGCAACGGCCCTAGCAACCATCATGGGGACCCTAACAACCGCCCTAGCAACCACCCAGGGTACCCTAGCAACCACATAACAACACCCTAGCAACCATACCGATTACCCTAGCAACCAACCTGGGTAACCTAGCAATGGCCTTAGCAACCGTCCTGAGTACACTAGCAACCACCATAGCAACCACCCAGATTACCCTAGCAACCACACTGGGTACCCTAGCAACCACCCTGGCAACCTCATTGCAACACCCTAGCAACAGAGGGGTGAGTTTTGCCACTGCAAGCACCACTCACATTTTCTTCAGGAAATGTACATTCTAGTTATTATTATTATTCTTCCGTACACTTTTCGGTTCGTAACTAGTCCCAGAGTTTTGGTCACAGACCAACGAAACAGGCGTCAAATCGTGCGGCCTAATCGGGAATAGTGTGCTATGACTTTTATAAGCGATTGGGTGTACGATGTTCGTACAGCGGGCGAAATAACGGCCGAAAAATCGCATAGACAATGCATTACGGCCAACTTTGACGGATCGTAGCTCCGAGCGAGAATTTCGCAGAAACATGTGAATCACCACCTTTGGAGAGGCTATCAGGCTGTGCGAGAACATACCTCGCAGAGGGGTACAAGTTGTACCCCTGGGGTGCTAGAGACCCCCAAAGTTGCCCCATAGACATACTATGGTGAGGGATCGCCCATGAAACAGTGTGTTTTTCCTACTATGGGAAATTACAAAGGGATTTTGTATTGAACATAACTCAGGATCACAGTGTCATAGAGACAAGGGGGTGGGCTCATTTGAATCAGGCAACCAATCAGTTTCTCAGGATCATTATGAAGCTATCAAGCCACGCCCTAGCAACCATATAGAGCACCATAGCAACAAGCTCCATTGACTTCTATTGAAAAACATTAAATTAATAACTTTGGAAAGAAGTGTCATAGAAACATGAGGGTGGGCTTGTTTGACTCGGGGCAGCAAACAGCCAATCCCGAGTCACCTTCAATACATTATAGCCACGCCCTAGCAACCATTAAGAGCACCCTAGCAACCCAAAGCAGGAAGGGATATCTTCCAATCTGAATGTCATAAAGGCATGGGGGTTGGTTTATATCATTCATACTGGCAAGCAGTCTTTGGAGTATCATCCAGGCCCCTCCCTAGCAACCAAACAGCGTACCCTAGCAACCATTTTTCAAGATCTATATCTCTGCATCAGAACATCATACAGACGTGGGGGTTGGATTATATTGGCGAGCAGCCTTTGGAGTATCATCATTGGCAGCTGCCGGGCCACTCCATAGCAACCAAATAGAGTAGCCTAGCAACCAATTAGTAGGTCTTATATCTTTTTAACAGAAAATCGTATCGACATGGCGGTTGGCTCTTTTGACTCATGCTAGAAAACAGAAAATCCAGTGTGCTAGTCATGCTAGCAGTTAATAGCTACATGCTAATAGTGATTAGCTAAGTGCTTAAATGGGCTAAGAACTATATAATAACTACATAGTTACCAACTGTGACAACTACCAACCACCTAGTAACATCATAACAACCACTCGGGTTACCATAGCAACCACTAGCAACCACCAAGAGCACCCTAGCAACACCTTAGCAACCACCAAAATTATCCTAGCAACTGCCTAGCAACCGCCTAGCAACCACCCAGGTTACCCTAGCAACCACATAGCAACACCCTAGCAACCACCCCGATTACCCTAGCAACGACCCTGGGTACCTTAGCAACGGCCCTAGCAACCATCATGGGGACCCTAGCAACCGCCCTAGCAACCACCCCGGGTACCCTAGCAACCACATAGCAACACCCTAGCAACCACCCCGATTACCCTAGCAACCACCATGGGTACCTTAGCAACGGCCCTAGCAACCATCATGGGGACCCTAGCAACCACCCCAGGTACCCTAGCAACCACATAGCAACAACCTAGCAACCACCCCGATTACCCTAGCAACCACCCTGGGTACCCTAGCAACGGCCCTAGCAACCATCATGGGGACCCTAGCAACCACCCTAGCAACCAACCCGGGTACCCTAGCAACCACATAGCAACACCCTAGCAACCACCCCGATTACCCTAGCAACCACCATGGGTACCTTAGCAACGGCCCTAGCAACCATCATGGGGACCCTTGCAACCCCCCTAGCAACCAACCCGAGTACCCTAGCAACCACATAGCAACACCCTAGCAACCACCCTGGGTACCCTAGCAATGGCCCTAGCAACCATCATGGGGACCCTAGCAACCGCCCTAGCAACCACCCCAGGTACCCTAGCAACCACATAGCAACACCCTAGCAACCCCCCCGATTACCCTAGCAACCACCCTGGGTACCCTAGCAACGGCCCTAGCAACCATCATGGGGACCCTAGCAACCACCCAGGGTACCCTAGCAACGGCCCTAACAACCGTCCTGAGTACCCTAGCAACCACCATAGCAATCACACAGAGTACCATAGCAACCACCCTGGGTACCCTAGCAACCACCATTGCAACACCCTAGCAACAGAGGGGCGAGTTTTGCCACTGCAAGCACCACTTACATTTTCTTCAGGAAATGTACATTCTAGTGTTACTATTACTATTTGCCTTGACAAAATTTTTGGCGCGCTACTCCTCCCGCATTTTTTGACGCAGACCCATGAATGAGATGTCAAAACGTGCGGCTTATTGTGGAGAGGTGTGCTATGACTTTTCTAAGCAATCAGATGAACGATATTCGTACAGCGGACGAAGAAAATGTGTAAAAATATCACATAGACTTAACATTGGAAAAATTTTCTGACATCATATCTTTGGCTCAGGAAGGCATAGAGGCTTGGGAGTGGGCTCTTTTGACTCGGCCTATCAAGCAGTCCATATGTAGTGACAAAACAACTTCAATGCCACGCCCTAGCAACCACTTTTAGCAACTAGCAACTGTTTAGCTACATTTAAAAGCTATATATTAGCAAAATAACAATACAGAAACACTGACTCTGGCTTTTTGGATTCAGGCTGGCCAATAGTCTTTAAATAACACCCCATAAACTATATAGCCACACCATAGCAACCATATAGAGCACCCTAGCAACCATATAGCAATATAAAGTACTTATATCATGGCTCCACATCATCACACAGGCATCATGGGTGGCTACAGGGCGCAGAGTTTTGCCACTGCAAGCACCACTCACATTTTCTTCAGGAAATGTACATTCTAGTTAGTGGTGCTTGCCGGAGGCAAGGCATCACTATTACTATTCGCCTTGACAAAACTTTGGCGCGCTACTCCTCCCGCATTTTTTGTCACAGACCCATGAATGAGATGTCAAAACGTGCGGCTTATTGAGGAGAGGTGTGCTATGACTTTTCTAAGCAATCGGAAGTACAATATTCGTACAGCGGACGAAGAAAATGTGTAAAAATATCCCATAGACTTAACATTGGAAAAACTATCTGACATAATATCTTTGGCTCAGGAAGGCATAAATACTTAAGAGTGGGCTCTTTTGACTTGGCCTATCAAGCAGTCCATATGTAGTGACATAACTACTTCATAGCCAAGCCCTAGCAACCAATTTTAGCACCCTAGCAACCGTTTAACTACATTTAATAGCTGTATCTCAACAAAATAACTACATAGAAACACTGGCTTGGGGTTTTTGGATTCGGGCTGGTAAATAGTCTTTAAATATCCCCCCATAAACTATATAGCCACACCATAGCAACCATATAGAGCACCCTAGCAACCATATAGCAATATAAAGTACTTATATCTCGGCTCCACGACATCACACAGGCATCATGGGTGGCAACAGGGCGCCGAGTTTTGCCACTGCAAGCACCACTCACATTTTCTTCAGGAAATGTACATTCTAGTGTTACTATTACTATTCGCCTTGACAAAATTTTTGGCGCGCTACTCCTCCCGCATTTTTTGACGCAGACCCATGAATGAGATGTCAAAACGTGCGGCTTATTGTGGAGAGGTGTGCTATGACTTTTCTAAGCAATCAGATGAACGATATTCGTACAGCGGACGAAGAAAATGTGTAAAAATATCACATAGACTTAACATTGGAAAAATTTTCTGACATCATATCTTTGGCTCAGGAAGGCATAGAGGCTTGGGAGTGGGCTCTTTTGACTCGGCCTATCAAGCAGTCCATATGTAGTGACAAAACAACTTCAATGCCACGCCCTAGCAACCACTTTTAGCAACTAGCAACTGTTTAGCTACATTTAAAAGCTATATATCAGCAAAATAACAATACAGAAACACTGACTCTGGCTTTTTGGATTCAGGCTGGCCAATAGTCTTTAAATAACACCCCATAAACTATATAGCCACACCATAGCAACCATATAGAGCACCCTAGCAACCATATAGCAATATAAAGTACTTATATCATGGCTCCACATCATCACACAGGCATCATGGGTGGCTACAGGGCGCAGAGTTTTGCCACTGCAAGCACCACTCACATTTTCTTCAGGAAATGTACATTCTAGTTAGTGGTGCTTGCCGGAGGCAAGGCATCACTATTACTATTCGCCTTGACAAAACTTTGGCGCGCTACTCCTCCCGCATTTTTTGTCACAGACCCATGAATGAGATGTCAAAACGTGCGGCTTATTGAGGAGAGGTGTGCTATGACTTTTCTAAGCAATCGGAAGTACAATATTCGTACAGCGGACGAAGAAAATGTGTAAAAATATCC
Organism: Carassius carassius; assembly: GCF_963082965.1. Taxonomy (NCBI): domain Eukaryota; kingdom Metazoa; phylum Chordata; class Actinopteri; order Cypriniformes; family Cyprinidae; genus Carassius; species Carassius carassius. Next base: position 25,857,794 of record NC_081766.1, on the reverse strand, counting down.
CATAGACTTAACATTGGAAAAACTATCTGACATAATATCTTTGGCTCAGGAAGGCATAAATACTTAAGAGTGGGCTCTTTTGACTTGGCCTATCAAGCAGTCCATATGTAGTGACATAACTACTTCATAGCCAAGCCCTAGCAACCAATTTTAGCACCCTAGCAACCGTTTAACTACATTTAATAGCTGTATCTCAACAAAATAACTACATAGAAACACTGGCTTGGGGTTTTTGGATTCGGGCTGGTAAATAGTCTTTAAATATCCCCCCATAAACTATATAGCCACACCATAGCAACCATATAGAGCACCCTAGCAACCATATAGCAATATAAAGTACTTATATCTCGGCTCCACGACATCACACAGGCATCATGGGTGGCAACAGGGCGCCGAGTTTTGCCACTGCAAGCACCACTCACATTTTCTTCAGGAAATGTACATTCTAGTTCTTATTCTTATTCTTCTTCCGCCAAAATTTCGGCGCGTAACTTGTCCCGCAGTTTTCGACACAGACCAACGAAACAGGCGTCAAATCGTGCGTCCTAATCGGGAATGGTGTGCTATGACTTTTATAAGCGATCGGGCGTACGATGTTCGTACACCGGGCGAAATAACGGCCGAAAAATCGCATAGACAACGCATTACGGCCAACTTTGACGGATCGTAGCTCCGAGAGAGAATTTCGCAGAAACATGTGAATCACCACATTTGGAGAGGCTATCGGGCTGTGCGAGAGCATACCTCGCAGAGGGGTACAAGTTGTACCCCTGGGGCGCTAGAGACCCCCAAAGTTGCCCCGTAGACATACTATGGTGAGGGATCGCCCATGAAACAGTGTGTTTTTCCTACTATGGGAAATTACATAGGGATTTTGTATTGAACATAACTCAGGGTCACAGTGTCATAGAGACAAGGGGGTGGGCTCATTTGAATCAGGCAACCAATCAGTCTCTCAGGATCACTGTGAATCTATCAAGCCACGCCCTAGCAACCATATAGAGCGCCATAGCAACAAGCTCCATAGACTTCCATTGAAAAAGATCAAATGAATAACTTTGGATAGAAGTGTCATAGAAATATGAGGGTGGGCTCGTTTGAGTCGGGGCAGCAAACGGCCAATCACGATTCACCTTCAACACTTCATAGCCACGCCCTAGCAACCATTTGGAGCACCCTAGCGACCCAAATTATAGAGAGATATCTTCAAATCTGAATATCATAAAGGCATGGGGGTTGGTTTATATCATTTATATAGGCTAGCAGACTTTGGAGTATAATCATTGGCAGCTGTTAGGCCATCACCTAGCAACCAACCAGAGTACCCTAGCAACCATTTTTCAAGACCTATATCTCTGCATCAGAACATAGTACAGACATGGGAGTTGGTTTATATTGGCAAGCAGCCTTTGGAGTATCATCATTGGCAGCTGCCAAGCCACTCCCTAGCAACCAAATGGATTACCCTAGCAACCGAATTGCATGACCTATATCTCTGCATCAGAACATCGTACAGTCATGGCGGTTGGATTTTTTCACTCATGGTACCAAACTGGACTTCCAACATGCTAGTCATGCTAGCAGTGATTAGCTACATGCTAATAGTGATTAGCTAAGTGCTCAAATGGGCTAAGGACTCTATAACAACTACATAGTGACCATCTGTGACAACTACCAACAACCTAGTAACATCATAGCAACCACCCAGGATACCATAGCAACTGCCTAGCAACCAGCCAAAACTCCCTAGCAACTGCCTAGCAACACCTTAGCAACCAACCCAAGTACCTTAGCAACTGCCTATCAACTACCCAGGTTACCATAGCAACCACCCGAGTTACCATAGCAACCGCCCTAGCAACCATCATTTGGACCCTAGCAACCACCCGGGGTACCCTAGCAACCACATAGCAACACCTTAGCAACCGCCCCAATTAACCTAGCAACCACCCTGGGTACCTTAGCAACGGCCCTAGCAACCATCATGGGGACCCTAGCAACCGCCCTAGCAACCACCCCGGGTACCCTAGCAACCACATAGCAACACCCTAGCAACCGCCCCAATTACCCTAGCAACCACCCTGGGTACCCTAGCAACGGCCCTAGCAACCATCATGGGGACCCTAGCAACCGCCCTAGCAACCAACCCGAGTACCCTAGCAACCACATAGCAACACCTTAGCAACCGCCCCAATTACCCTAGCAACCACCCTGGGTACCTTAGCAACGGCCCTAGCAACCATCATGGGGATCCTAGCAACCGCCCTAGCAACCACCCCGGGTACCCTAGCAACCACATAGCAACACCCTAGCAACCACCCCGATTACCATAGCAACCACCCAGGGTACCCTAGCAACGGCCCTAGCAACCATCATGGGGACCCTAGCAACCGCCCTAGCAACCACCCCGGGTACCCTAGCAACCACATAGCAACACCCTAGCAACCGCCCCGATTACCCTAGCAACCACCCTGGGTACCCTAGCAACGGCCCTAGCAACCATCATGGGGACCCTAGCAACCGCCCTAGCAACCACCCCGAGTACCCTAGCAACCACATAGCAACACCCTAGCAACCACCCCGATTACCCTAGCAACCACCCTGGGTACCCTAGCAACGGCCCTAGCAACCATCATGGGGACCCTAGCAACCGCCCTAGCAACCACCCGGGGTACCCTAGCAACCACCCCGATTACCTTAGCAACCACACTGGGACCCTAGCAACCGACCTAGCAACCACCCCAGGTACCATAGCAACCACATAGCAACACCCTAGCAACCACCCTGATTACTCTAGCAACGACCCTGGGTACCCTAGCAATGGCCATAGCAACCACACCTTAGCAACCGGGGGCGAGTTTTGCCACTGCAAGCACCACTCACATTTTCTTCAGGAAATGTACATTCTAGTTAGTGGTGCTTGCCGGAGGCAAGGCATCACTATTACTATTCGCCTTGACAAAACTTTGGCGCGCTACTCCTCCCGCATTTTTTGTCACAGACCCATGAATGAGATGTCAAAACGTGCGGCTTATTGAGGAGAGGTGTGCTATGACTTTTCTAAGCAATCGGAAGTACAATATTCGTACAGCGGACGAAGAAAATGTGTAAAAATATTCCATTGACTTAACATTGGAAAAACTATCTGACATCATATCTTTGGATCAGAAAGTCATAGAGGCTTGGCAGAGGGCTCTTTTGACTCGGCCTATCAAGCAGTCCATAAGTAGTGACATAACAACTTCATAGCCACGCCCTAGCAACCACTTTTAGCACCCTAGCAACTGTTTAACAACATATAAAAGCTATTTGTCAGCAAAATAACTATATAGAAACACTAGATCTGGCTTTTTGGATTCAGGCTGGCAAATAGTCTTTAAATATCACCCCATAAACTATATAGCCACATCATAGCAACCATGTAGAGTACCCTAGCAACCATATAGGAATATAAAGAGCATATATCTTGGATCCACAACATCACACAGGCTTCATGTGTGGCTACCGGGAGCAGAGTTTTGCCACTGCAAGCACCACTCACATTTTCTTCAGGAAATGTACATTCTAGTTAGTGGTGCTTGCCGGAGGCAAGGCATCACTATTATTATCTCACATACTTATTATTATTATTATTCTTCCGTACACTTTTCGGTTCGTAACTAGTCCCAGAGTTTTGGTCACAGACCAACGAAACAGGCGTCAAATCGTGCGGCCTAATCCGGAATAGTGTGCTATGACTTTTATAAGCGATCGGGTGTACGATGTTCGTACAGCGGGCGAAATAACGGCCGAAAAATCGCATAGACAATGCATTACGGCCAACTTTGACGGATCGTAGCTCCGAGCGAGAATTTCGCACAAACATGTGAATCACCACATTTGGAGAGGCTATCAGGCTGTGCGAGAACATACCTCGCAGAGGGGTACAAGTTGTACCCCTGGGGTGCTAGAGACCCCCAAAGTTGCCCCATAGACATACTATGGTGAGGGATCGCCCATGAAACAGTGTGTTTTTCCTACTATGGGAAATTACACAGGGATTTTGTATTGAACATAACTCAGGATCACAGTGTCATAGAGACAAGGGGGTGGGCTCATTTGAATCAGGCAACCAATCAGTTTCTCAGGATCATTATGAAGCTATCAAGCCACGCCCTAGCAACCATGTAGAGCACCATAGCAACAAGCTCCATTGACTTCTATTGAAAAACATTAAATTAATAACTTTGGAAAGAAGTGTCATAGAAACATGAGGGTGGGCTTGTTTGACTCGGGGCAGCAAACAGCCAATCCCGAGTCACCTTCAATACATTATAGCCACGCCCTAGCAACCATTAAGAGCACCCTAGCAACCCAAAGCAGGAAGGGATATCTTCCAATCTGAATGTCATAAAGGCATGGGGGTTGGTTTATATCATTCATACTGGCAAGCAGTCTTTGGAGTATCATCCAGGCCCCTCCCTAGCAACCAAACAGCGTACCCTAGCAACCATTTTTCAAGATCTATATCTCTGCATCAGAACATCATACAGACGTGGAGGTTGGATTATATTGGCGAGCAGCCTTTGGAGTATCATCATTGGCAGCTGCCGGGCCACTCCATAGCAAATAGAGTAGCCTAGCAACCAACTAGTAGGTCTTATATCTTTTTAACAGAAAATCGTATCGACATGGCGGTTGGCTCTTTTGACTCATGCTAGAAAACAGAAAATCCAGTGTGCTAGTCATGCTAGCAGTTAATAGCTACATGCTAATAGTGATTAGCTAAGTGCTTAAATGGGCTAAGAACTATATAATAACTACATAGTTACCAACTGTGACAACTACCAACAACCTAGTAACATCATAACAACCACCCGGGTTACCATAGCAACCACCTAGCAACCACCAAGAGCACCCTAGCAACACCTTAGCAACCACCAAAATTATCCTAGCAACTGCCTAGCAACCGCCTAGCAACCACCCAGGTTACCCTAGCAACCACATAGCAACACCCTAGCAACCACCCCGATTACCCTAGCAATGACCCTGGGTACCTTAGCAACGGCCCTAGCAACCATCATGGGGACCCTAGCAACCGCCCTAACAACCACCCCGGGTACCCTAGCAACCACATAGCAACACCCTAGCAACCACCCAGATTACCCTAGCAACCACCATGGGTACCTTAGCAACGGCCCTAGCAACCATCATGGGGACCCTAGCAACCGACCTAGCAACCACCCCAGGTACCCTAGCAACCACATAGCAACACCCTAGCAACCACCCCGATTACCATAGCAACCACCCAAGGTACCCTAGCAACCGCCCTAGCAACCATCATGGGGACCCTAGCAACCGACCTAGCAACCACCCCGATTACCCTAGCAACCACCCTGGGTACCCTAGCAACGGCCCTAGCAACCATCATGGGGACCCTAGCAACCGCCCTAGCAACCACCCGGGGTACCCTAGCAACCACATAGCAACACCCTAGCAACCACCCCGATTACCTTAGCAACCACCCTGGGTACCCTAGCAACGGCCATAGTAACCATCATGGGGACCCTAGCAACCGCCCTAGCAACAAACCAGATTAACCTACCAACCACCCTAGGTACCCTAGCAACGGCCCTAGCAACCATCCTTGGTAACCTAGCAACCGCCCTAGCAACCACCCCGGGTACCCTAGCAACCTCATTTTAACACCCTAGCAACAGATGGGCGAGTTTTGCCACTGCAAGCACCACTCACATTTTCTTCAGGAAATGTACATTCTAGTTAGTGGTGGTTGCCGGAGGCAAGGCATCACTATTATTATCTCACATACTTATTATTATTATTATTCTTACTTCTTCCGTACGAATTTCGGCGCGTAACTAGTCCCGCAGTTTTCGTCACAGACCCGCAAAAGAGGCGTCAAATCGTGCGGCCTAATCGGGAATGGTGTGCTATGACTTTTATAAGCGATCGGGCGTACGATGTTCGTCCGGCGGGCGAAAAATCGGGCGATCAAACCCATAGACTTAACATTGGGGTCAACTTTGACGGATCGTAGCTCCGAGAGACAATTTCGCAGAAACACGTGAATCACCACATTTGGAGAGACTATCAGGCTGTGCGAGAACATACCCCGCATTAGGGTATAAGTTGTACCCCTGGGGCGCAAGAGACCCCCAAATTTGCCCCTAATACAAAGTATAGGGAGGGCCACTATGGGAAATTACATAGGGATTTTGTATTGAACATAACTCAGGATCACAGTGTCATAGAGACAAGGGGGTGGGCTCATTTGAATCAGGCAACCAATCAGTCTCTCAGGATCACTGTGAATCTATCAAGCCACGCCCTAGCAACCATATAGAGCGCCATAGCAACAAGCTCCATAGACTTCCATTGAAAAAGATCAAATGAATAACTTTGGATAGAAGTGTCATAGAAACATGAGGGTGGGCTCGTTTGACTCGGGGCAGCAAATGGCCAATCACGAATCACCTTCAACACTTCATAGCCACGCCCTAGCAACCATTAAGAGCTACCTAGCAACCTAAATCCAAAGATAGATATCTTAACATCTGAAAGACATAGAATCATGGGGGTTTGTTTATATTGTCAAGCAACCTTTGGAGTATCATCATTGGCAGCTGTCAGGCCACTCCCTAGCAACCAACCAGAGTACCCTAGCAACCATTTTTCAAGACCTATATCTCTGCATCAGAACATTGTACAGACATGGGGGTTGGTTTATATTGGCAAGCAGCCTTTGGAGTATCATCATTGGGAGCTGCCATGCCACTCCCTAGCAACCAAATGGATTACCCTAGCAACCGTTTTGCATGACCTATATCTCTGCATCAGAACATCGTACAGACATGGCGGTTGGATTTTTTGATTCATGGTACCAAACTAGACTTCCAACATGCTAGTCATGCTAGCAGTGATTAGCTACATGCTAATAGTGATTAGCTAAGTGCTCAAATGGGCTAAGGACTCTATAAAAACTACATAGTGACCATCTGTGACAACTACAAACAACCTAGTAACATCATAGCAACCACCCAGGATACCATAGCAACTGCCTAGCAACCAGCCCAAACGCCCTAGCAACTGCCTAGCAACACCTTAGCAACCAACCCAAGTACCTTAGCAACTGCCTAGCAACCACCCAGGTTACCATAGCAACCACCCAAGTTACCATAGCAACCGCCCTAGCAACCAACATTTGGACCCTAACAACCACCCGGGGTACCCTAGCAACCACATAGCAACACCCTAGAAACCGCCCCAATTACCCTAGCAACCACCCTGGGTACCTTAGCAACGGCCCTAGCAACCATCATGGGGACCCTAGCAACCGCCCTAGCAACCACCCCGGGTACCCTAGCAACCACATAGCAACACCCTAGCAACCACCCCGATTACCATAGCAACCACCCAGGGTACCCTAGCAACGGCCCTAGCAACCATCATGGGGACCCTAGCAACCGCCCTAGCAACCACCCCGGGTACCCTAGCAACCACATAGCAACACCCTAGCAACCGCCCCGACTACCCTAGCAACCACCCTGGGTACCCTAGCAACGGCCCTAGCAACCATCATGAGGACCCTAGCAACCGGCCTAGCAACCACCCAGGGTACCCTAGCAACCACATAACAACACCCTAGCAACCTTCCTGAGTACCATATAAACCACCCTGAGAACCCTAGCAATGGCCTTAGCAACCGTACTGAGTACACTAGCAACCACCATAGCAACCACCCAGATTACCCTAGCAACCACACTGGGTACCCTAGCAACCACCCTAGCAACCTCATTGCAACACCCTAGCAACAGAGGGGTGAGTTTTGCCACTGCAAGCACCACTCACATTTTCTTCAGGAAATGTACATTCTAGTGTTACTATTACTATTCGCCTTGACAAAACTTTGGCGCGCTACTCCTCCTGCATTTTTTGTCACAGACCCATGAATGAGATGTCAAAATGTGCGGCTTATTGTGGAGAGGTGTGCTATGACTTTTCTAAGCAATCAGATGTACGATATTCGTACAGTGGACGAAGAAAATGTGTAAAAATATCCCATAGACTTAACATTGGAAAAACTATCTGACATAATATCTTTGACTCAGGAAGGCATACAGGCTTAAGAGTGGGCTCTTTTGACTCGGCCTATCAAGCAGTCCATATGTAGTGACAAAACAACTTCAATGCCACGCCCTAGACACCACTTTTAGCAACCTAGCAACTGTTTAACAATATTTAAAAGCTGTATCTCAGCAATATAACAATATAGAAACACTGGCTCTGGCTTTTTGGATTCAGGCTGGCAAATAGTCTTTAAATATCACCCCATAAACTATATAGCCACATCATAGCAACCATATAGAGTACCCTAGCAACCATATAGGAATATAAAGAACATATATCTTGGCTCCACAACATCACACAGGCGTCATGGGTGGCTACAGGGCGCAGAGTTTTGCCACTGCAAGCACCACTCACATTTTCTTCAGGAAATGTACATTCTAGTTAGTGGTGCTTGCCGGAGGCAAGGCATCACTATTACTATTCGCCTTGACCAAACTTTGGCGCGCTACTCCTCCCGCATTTTTTGTCACAGACCCATGAATGAGATGTCAAAACGTGCGGCTTATTGAGGAGAGGTGTGCTATGACTTTTCTAAGCAATCGGAAGTACAATATTCGTACAGCGGACGAAGAAAATGTGTAAAAATATCCCATAGACTTAACATTGGAAAAACTATCTGACATAATATCTTTGGCTCAGGAAGGCATAAATACTTAAGAGTGGGCTCTTTTGACTCGGCCTATCAAGCAGTCCATATGTAGTGACATAACTACTTCATAGCTACGCCCTAGCAACCACTTTTAGCACCCTAGCAACTGTTAAACTATAATTAAAAGCTGTATCTCAGCAAAATAACTAAATAGAAACACTAGATCTGGCTTTTTTGGATTCAGGCTGGCAAATAGTCTTTAAATATCACCCCATAAACTATATAGCAACTCCATAGCAACCATATAGTGCACCCTAGAAACCATATAGCAATATAAAGAACTTATATCACTGCTCCAAAACATCACACAGGCATCATGGGTGGCTACAGGGCGCAGAGTTTTGCCACTGCAAGCACCACTCACATTTTCTTCAGGAAATGTACATTCTAGTGTTACTATTACTATTCACCTTGACAAAACTTTGGCACGCTACTCCTCTCGCATTTTTTGTCACAGACCCATGAATGAGATGTCAAAACGTGCGGCTTATTGTGGAGAGGTGTGCTATGACTTTTCTAAGCAATAAGATGTACGATATTCGTACAGCGGGCGAAAATTTTTTATGAAAATGTCCCATAGACTTAACATAGGAAATTTTATCTGACATCATATCTTTGGATCAGGAAGGCATAGAGGCTTGGGAGTGGGCTCTTTTGACTCGGCCTATCAAACAGTCCATATGTTGTGACAAAACTACTCCAAAACCACGCCCTAGCAACCAATTTTAGCACCCTAGAAACTGTTTAACTACATTTAGAAGCTGTTTCTCAGCAAAATAACTATATAGAAACACTGGATTTGGGCTTTTTGGATTCAGGATGGTAAATAATCTTTAAATATCACCCGATAAACTATATAGCCACACCATAGTAACCATATAGAGCACCCTAGCAACCATATAGCAATATAAATAACTTATATCACGGCTCCACAACATCACACAGGCATCATGGGTGGCTACAGGGCGCAGAGTTTTGCCACTGCAAGCACCACTCACATTTTCTTCAGGAAATGTACATTCTAGTGTTACTATTACTATCCGCCTTGACAAAACTTCGGCACGCTACTCCTCTAGCACTTTTTGTCGCAGACCCATGAATGAGGTGTCAAATCGTGCGGCTTATTGAGGAGAGGTGTGCTATGACTTTTCTAAGAAATCGGACATACGATAATCGTACAGCGGGCGAAAAAAAATGTGAAAATGTCCCATAGACTCAACATTGGAAAAATGATCTGACATCATATCTTTGGATCAGGAAGGCATAGAGGCTTGGGAGTGGGCTCTTTTGACTCGGCCTATTAAACAGTCCATATGTAGTGACATAACTACTTCATAGCCACGCCCTAGCAACCAATTTTAGCAACCTAGCAACTGTTTAATTACATTTAAAAACTGTATCTCAGCAAAATACCTATATAGAAACACTGGCTTGGGCTTTTTGGATTCAGGCTGGTAAATAATCTTTAAATATCACCCCATAAACTATATAGCCACACCATAGCAACCATATGGAGCACCCTAGCAACCCTATAGCAATATAAAGAAATTATATCATGGCTCCACAACATCACACAGGCATTATGGGTGGCTACAGGGCGCCGAGTTTTGCCACTGCAAGCACCACTCACATTTTCTTCAGGAAATGTACATTCTAGTTCTTCTTATTATTCTTCTAGATCCGTACAAAATTTCGGCGCGTAACTCGTCCCGCAGCTTTTGTCACAGACCCATAAAAGAGGCGTCAAATCGTGCGGCCTATTCGGGAATGGTGTGCTATGACTTTTATAAGCGATCGGGTGTATGATGTTCGTACATCGCGAGAAAAATCGGGCGATCAAACCCATAGACTTAACATTGCGGTCAACTTTGACGGATCGTAGCTCCAAGAGAGAATTTCGCAGAAACACGTGAATCACCACATTTGAAGAGGCTATCAAGCTGTGCGAGAACATACCTCGCAGAGGGGTACAAGTTGTACCCCTGGGGGGCTAGAGACCCCCAAAGTTGCCCCATAGACATACTATGGTGCGAGATCGCCCATGAAACACTGTGTTTTTCCTACTATGGGAAATTACATAGGGATTTTGTATTGAACATAACTCTGCATCACAGTGTCATAGAGACAAGCGGGTGGGCTCATTTCAATCAGGCAACCAATCAGACTCTCAGGATCATTATGAAGCTATCAAGCCACGCCCTAGCAACCATAGAGAGCACCATAGCAACAAGATCCATAGACTTCCATTGAAAAAGATCAAATGAATAACTTTGGATAGAAGTGTCATAGAAATATGAGGGTGGGCTCGTTTGACTCGGGGCAGCAAATGGCCAATCACGAATCACCTTCAGCACTTCATAGCCACGCCCTAGCAACCATTTGGAGCTCCCTAGCGACCCAAAGCATAGAGAGATATCTTCAAATCTGAATATCATAAAGGCATGGGGGTTGGTTTATATCATTCATATAGGCTAGCAGACTTTGGAGTATAATCATTGGCAGCTGTTAGGCCACTACCTAGCAACCAACCAGAGTACCCTAGCAACCATTTTTCAAGACCTATATCTCTGCATCAGAACATTGTACAGACATGGGAGTTGGTTTATATTGGCAAGCAGCCTTTGGAGTATCATCATTGGCAGCTGCCAAGCCACTCCCTAGCAACCAAATGGATTACCCTAGCAACCGAATTGCATGACCTATATCTCTGCATCAGAACATCGTACAGACATGGCGGTTGGATTTTTTCACTCATGGTACCAAACTGGACTTCCAACATGCTAGTCATGCTAGCAGTGATTAGCTACATGCTAATAGTGATTAGCTAAGTGCTCAAATGGGCTAAGGACTCTATAACAACTACATAGTGACCATCTGTGACAACTACCATCAACCTAGTAACATCATAGCAACCACCCAGGATACCATAGCAACTGCCTAGCAACCAGCCAAAACTCCCTAGCAACTGCCTAGCAACACCTTAGCAACCAACCCAAGTACCTTAGCAACTGCCAAGCAACCACTCAGGTTACCATAGCAACCACCCGAGTTACCATAGCAACCGCCCTAGCAACCATCATTTGGACCCTTGCAACCACCCGGGGTACCCTAGCAACCACATAGCAACACCTTAGCAACCGCCCCAATTACCCTAGCAACCACCCTGGGTACCTTAGCAACGGCCCTAGCAACCATCATGGGGACCCTAGCAACCGCCCTAGCAACCACCCCGGGTACCCTAGCAACCACATAGCAACACCCTAGCAACCACCCCGATTACCATAGCAACCACCCAGGGTACCCTAGCAACGGCCCTAGCAACCATCATGGAGACCCTAGCAACCGCCCTAGCAACCACCCCGAGTACCCTAGCAACCACATAGCAACACCCTAGCAACCGCCCCAATTAACCTAGCAACCACCCTGGGTACCCTAGCAACGGCCCTAGCAACCATCATGGGGACCATAGCAACTGCCCTAGCAACCACCCCGGGTACCCTAGCAACCACATAGCAACACCCTAGCAACCATACCGATTACCCTAGCAACCAACCTGGGTAACCTAGCAACGGCCCTAGCAACCATCATGGGGACCCTAGCAACCGCCCTAGCAACCACCCAGGGTACCCTGGCAACCACATAACAACACCCTAGCAACCTCCCTGATTACCATATAAACCACCCTGAGAACCCTAGCAATGGCCTTAGCAACCGTCATAAGTACACTAGCAACCACCATAGCAACCACCCAGATTACCCTAGCAACCACACTGGGTACCCTAGCAACCACCCTAGCAACCTCATTGCAACACCCTAGCAACAGAGGGGTGAGTTTTGCCACTGCAAGCACCACTCACATTTTCTTCAGGAAATGTACATTCTAGTTAGTGGTGCTTGCCGGAGGCAAGGCATCACTATTATTATCTCACATACTTATTAGTGGTGCTTGCCGGAGGCAAGGCATCACTATTATTATCTCACATACTTATTATTATTATTATTCTTACTTCTTCCGTACGAATTTCGGCGCGTAACTAGTCCCGCAGTTTTCGTCACAGACCCGCAAAAGAGGCGTCAAATCGTGCGGCCTAATCGGGAATGGTGTGCTATGACTTTTATAAGCGATCGGGCGTACGATGTTCGTCAGGCGGGCGAAAAATCGGGCGATCAAACCCATAGACTTAACATTGGGGTCAACTTTGACGGATCGTAGCTCCGAGAGACAATTTCGCAGAAACACGTGAATCACCACATTTGGAGAGACTATCAGGCTGTGCGAGAATATACCCCGCATTGGGGTATAAGTTGTACCCCTGGGGCGCAAGAGACCCCCAAATTTGCCCCTAATACAAAGTATAGGGAGGGCCACTATGGGAAATTACATAGGGATTTTGTATTGAACATAACTCAGGATCACAGTGTCATAGAGACAAGGGGGTGGGCTCATTTGAATCAGGCAACCAATCAGTCTCTCAGGATCACTGTGAATCTATCAAGCCACGCCCTAGCAACCATACAGAGCGCCATAGCAACAAGCTCCATAGACTTCCATTGAAAAAGATAAAATTAATAACTTTGGATAGAAGTGTCATAGAAACATGAGGGTGGGCTCGTTTGGCTCGGGGCAGCAAACGGCCAATCACGAATCACCTTCAACACTTCATAGCCACGCCCTAGCAACCATTAAGAGCACCCTAGCAACCTAAATCCAAAGAGAGATATCTTCAAATCTGAATATCATAAAGGCATGGGGGTTGGTTTATATCATTCATATAGGCTAGCAGACTTTGGAGTATAATCATTGGCAGCTGTTAGGCCAATACCTAGCAACCAACCAGAGTACCCTAGCAACCATTTTTCAAGACCTATATCTCTGCATCAGAACATTGTACAGACATGGGAGTTGGTTTATATTGGCAAGCAGCCTTTGGAGTATCATCATTGGCAGCTGCCAAGCCACTCCCTAGCAACCAAATGGATTACCCTAGCAACCGAATTGCATGACCTATATCTCTGCATCAGAACATCGTACAGACATGGCGGTTGGATTTTTTCACTCATGGTACCAAACTGGACTTCCAACATGCTAGTCATGCTAGCAGTGGTTAGCTACATGCTAATAGTGATTAGCTAAGTGCTCAAATGGGCTAAGGACTCTATAACAACTACATAGTGACCATCTGTGACAACTACCATCAACCTAGTAACATCATAGCAACCACCCAGGATACCATAGCAACTGCCTAGCAACCAGCCAAAACTCCCTAGCAACTGCCTAGCAACACCTTAGCAACCAACCCAAGTACCTTAGCAACTGCCTAGCAACCACCCAGGTTACCATAGCAACCACCCGAATTACCATAGCAACCGCCCTAGCAACCATCATTTGGACCCTAGCAACCACCCGGGGTACCCTAGCAACCACATAGCAACACCTTAGCAACCGCCCCAATTACCCTAGCAACCACCCTGGGTACCTTAGCAACGGCCCTAGCAACCATCATGGGGACCCTAGCAACCGCCCTAGCAACCACCCCGGGTACCCTAGCAACCACATAGCAACACCCTAGCAACCACCCCGATTACCATAGCAACCACCCAGGGTACCCTAGCAACGGCCCTAGCAACCATCATGGGGACCCTAGCAACCGCCCTAGCAACCACCCCGGGTACCCTAGCAACCACATAGCAACACCCTAGCAACCGCCCCGATTACCCTAGCAACCACCCTGGGTACCCTAGCAACGGCCCTAGCAACCATCAGGGGGACCCTAGCAACCGCCCTAGCAACCACCCCGGGTACCCTAGCAACCACATAGCAACACCCTAGCAACCGCCCCGATTACCCTAGCAACCACCCTGGGTACCCTAGCAACGGCCCTAGCAACCATCATGGGGACCCTAGCAACCGCCCTAGCAACCACCCCGAGTACCCTAGCAACCACATAGCAACACCCTAGCAACCACCCCGATTACCCTAGCAACCACCCTGGGTACCCTAGCAACGGCCCTAGCAACCATCATTGGGACCCTAGCAACCGCCCTAGCAACCACCCGGGGTACCCTAGCAACCACATAACAACACCCTAGCAACCATACCGATTACCCTAGCAACCAACCTGGGTAACCTAGCAATGGCCTTAGCAACCGTCCTGAGTACAATAGCAACCACCATAGCAACCACCCAGATTACCCTAGCAACCACACTGGGTACCCTAGCAACCACCCTAGCAACCTCATTGCAACACCCTAGCAACAGAGGGGTGAGTTTTGCCACTGCAAGCACCACTCACATTTTCTTCAGGAAATGTACATTCTAGTTATTATTATTATTCTTACTTCTTCCGTACGAATTTCGGCGCGTAACTAGTCCCGCAGTTTTCGTCACAGACCCGCAAAAGAGGCGTCAAATCGTGCGGCCTATTCGGGAATGGTGTGCTATGACTTTTATAAGCGATCGGGTGTACGATGTTCGTACACCGGGCGAAATATCGGGCGATAAATTCCATAGACAATGCATTGCGGCCAACTTTGACGGCCCGTAGCTCCGAGAGAGAATTTCGCAGAAACACGTGAATCACTACATTTGGAGAGGCTATCAGGCTGTGCGAGAACATACCCCGCATTGGGGTATAAGTTGTACCCCTGGGGCGCAATAGCCCCCCAAATTTGCCCCTAATACAAAGTATAGGGAGGGCTACTATGGGAAATTACATAGGGATTTTGTATTGAACATAACTCAGGATCACACTGTCATAGAGACAAGGGGGTGGGCTCATTTGAATCAGGCAACCAATCAGTCTCTCAGGATCACTGTGAATCTATCAAGCCACGCCCTAGCAACCATATAGAGCGCCATAGCAACAAGCTCCATAGACTTCCATTGAAAAAGATCAAATGAATAACTTTGGATAGAAGTGTCATAGAAACATGAGGTTGGGCTCGTTTGACTCTGGGCAGCAAATGGCCAATCACGAATCACCTTCAACACTTCATAGCCACGCCCTAGCAACCATTAAGAGGTACCTAGCAACCTAAATCCAAAGATAGATATCTTAACATCTGAAAGACATAGAAGCATGGGGGTTGGTTTATATTGTCAAGCAGCCTTTGAAGTATCAGCATTGGCAGCTGCAAGGCCACTCCCTAGCAACCAAACAGAGTACCCTAGCAACCATTTGTCAAGACCTATATCTCTGCATCAGAACATTGTACCGACATGGGGGTTGGTTTATATTGCAAGCAGCCTTTAGAGTATCATCATTGGCAGCTGCCAAGCCACTCCCTAGCAACCAAACGGATTACCCTAGCAACCGTTTTGCATGACCTATATCTCTGCATCAGAACATCGTACAGACATGGCGGTTGGATTTTTTGACTCATGGTACCAAACTGGACTTCCAACATGTTAGTCATGCTAGCAGTGATTAGCTACATGCTAATAGTGATTAGCTAAGTGCTCAAATGGGCCAAGAACTCTATAAAAACTACATAGTGACCATCTGTGACAACTACCAACCACCTAGTAACATCATAGCAACCACCCCGGTTACCATAGCAACTGCCTAGCAACCAGCCAAAACACCCTAGCAACCGCCTAGCAACACCTTAGCAACCACCCAAAGTACCTTAGCAACTGCCTAGCAACACCCTAGCAACCACCCAGGTTACCATAGCAACGGCCCTAGCAACCATCATGGGGACCCTAGCAACGGCCTAGCAACCACCCCGGGTACCCTAGCAACCACATAGCAACACCCTAGCAACCGCGCCGATTACCCTAGCAACCACCCTGGGTACCCTAGCAACGGCCCTAGCAACCATCATGGGGACCCTAGCAACCGCCCTAGCAACCACCCCGAGTACCCTAGCAACCACATAGCAACACCCTAGCAACCGCCCCAATTACCCTAGCAACCACCCTGGGTACCCTAGCAACGGCCCTAGCAACCATCATGGGGACCATAGCAACTGCCCTAGCAACCATCCCGGGTACCCTAGCAACCACATAGCAACACCCTAGCAACCATACCGATTACCCTAGCAACCAACCTGGGTAACCTAGCAACGGCCCTAGCAACCATCATGGGGACCCTAGCAACCGCCCTAGCAACCACCCCGAGTACCCTAGCAACCACATAGCAACACCCTAGCAACCGCCCCAATTACCCTAGCAACCACCCTGGGTACCCTAGCAACGGCCCTAGCAACCATCATGGGGACCATAGCAACTGCCCTAGCAACCACCCCGGGTACCCTAGCAACCACATAGCAACACCCTAGCAACCGTCCCGATTACCCTAGCAACCAACCTGGGTAACCTAGCAACGGCCCTAGCAACCATCATGGGGACCCTAACAACCGCCCTAGCAACCACCCAGGGTACCCTAGCAACCACATAACAACACCCTAGCAACCTCCCTGATTACCATATAAACCACCCTGAGAACCCTAGCAATGGCCTTAGCAACCGTCATAAGTACACTAGCAACCACCATAGCAACCACCCAGATTACCCTAGCAACCACACTGGGTACCCTAGCAACCACCCTGGCAACCTCATTGCAACACCCTAGCAACAGAGGGGTGAGTTTTGCCACTGCAAGCACCACTCACATTTTCTTCAGGAAATGTACATTCTAGTTATTATTATTATTCTTCCGTACACTTTTCGGTTCGTAACTAGTCCCAGAGTTTTGGTCACAGACCAACGAAACAGGCGTCAAATCGTGCGGCCTAATCGGGAATAGTGTGCTATGACTTTTATAAGCGATCGGGTGTACGATGTTCGTACAGCGGGCGAAATAACGGCCGAAAAATCGCATAGACAATGCATTACGGCCAACTTTGACGGATCGTAGCTCCGAGCGAGAATTTCGCAGAAACATGTGAATCACCACATTTGGAGAGGCTATCAGGCTGTGCGAGAACATACCTCGCAGAGGGGTACAAGTTGTACCCCTGGGGTGCTAGAGACCCCCAAAGTTGCCCCATAGACATACTATGGTGAGGGATCGCCCATGAAACAGTGTGTTTTTCCTACTATGGGAAATTACACAGGGATTTTGTATTGAACATAACTCAGGATCACAGTGTCATAGAGACAAGGGGGTGGGCTCATTTGAATCAGGCAACCAATCAGTTTCTCAGGATCATTATGAAGCTATCAAGCCACGCCCTAGCAACCATATAGAGCACCATAGCAACAAGCTCCATTGACTTCTATTGAAAAACATTAAATTAATAACTTTGGAAAGAAGTGTCATAGAAACATGAGGGTGGGCTTGTTTGACTCGGGGCAGCAAACAGCCAATCCCGAGTCACCTTCAATACATTATAGCCACGCCCTAGCAACCATTAAGAGCACCCTAGCAACCCAAAGCAGGAAGGGATATCTTCCAATCTGAATGTCATAAAGGCATGGGGGTTGGTTTATATCATTCATACTGGCAAGCAGTCTTTGGAGTATCATCCAGGCCCCTCCCTAGCAACCAAACAGCGTACCCTAGCAACCATTTTTCAAGATCTATATCTCTGCATCAGAACATCATACAGACGTGGGGGTTGGATTATATTGGCGAGCAGCCTTTGGAGTATCATCATTGGCAGCTGCCGGGCCACTCCATAGCAACCAAATAGAGTAGCCTAGCAACCAACTAGTAGGTCTTATATCTTTTTAACAGAAAATCGTATCGACATGGCGGTTGGCTCTTTTGACTCATGCTAGAAAACAGAAAATCCAGTGTGCTAGTCATGCTAGCAGTTAATAGCTACATGCTAATAGTGATTAGCTAAGTGCTTAAATGGGCTAAGAACTATATAATAACTACATAGTTACCAACTGTGACAACTACCAACCACCTAGTAACATCATAACAACCACCCGGGTTACCATAGCAACCACTAGCAACCACCAAGAGCACCCTAGCAACACCTTAGCAACCACCAAAATTATCCTAGCAACTGCCTAGCAACCGCCTAGCAACCACCCAGGTTACCCTAGCAACCACATAGCAACACCCTAGCAACCACCCCGATTACCCTAGCAACGACCCTGGGTACCTTAGCAACGGCCCTAGCAACCATCATGGGGACCCTAGCAACCGCCCTAGCAACCACCCCGGGTACCCTAGCAACCACATAGCAACACCCTAGCAACCACCCCGATTACCCTAGCAACCACCATGGGTACCTTAGCAACGGCCCTAGCAACCATCATGGGGACCCTAGCAACCACCCCAGGTACCCTAGCAACCACATAGCAACAACCTAGCAACCACCCCGATTACCCTAGCAACCACCCTGGGTACCCTAGCAACGGCCCTAGCAACCATCATGGGGACCCTAGCAACCACCCTAGCAACCAACCCGGGTACCCTAGCAACCACATAGCAACACCCTAGCAACCACCCCGATTACCCTAGCAACCACCATGGGTACCTTAGCAACGGCCCTAGCAACCATCATGGGGACCCTTGCAACCCCCCTAGCAACCAACCCGAGTACCCTAGCAACCACATAGCAACACCCTAGCAACCACCCTGGGTACCCTAGCAATGGCCCTAGCAACCATCATGGGGACCCTAGCAACCGCCCTAGCAACCACCCCAGGTACCCTAGCAACCACATAGCAACACCCTAGCAACCCCCCCGATTACCCTAGCAACCACCCTGGGTACCCTAGCAACGGCCCTAGCAACCATCATGGGGACCCTAGCAACCACCCAGGGTACCCTAGCAACGGCCCTAACAACCGTCCTGAGTACCCTAGCAACCACCATAGCAATCACACAGAGTACCATAGCAACCACCCTGGGTACCCTAGCAACCACCATTGCAACACCCTAGCAACAGAGGGGCGAGTTTTGCCACTGCAAGCACCACTTACATTTTCTTCAGGAAATGTACATTCTAGTTAGTGGTGCTTGCCGGAGGCAAGGCATCACTATTACTATTCGCCTTGACAAAACTTTGGCGCGCTACTCCTCCCGCATTTTTTGTCACAGACCCATGAATGAGATGTCAAAACGTGCGGCTTATTGAGGAGAGGTGTGCTATGACTTTTCTAAGCAATCTGACATACGATATTCGTACAGCGGACGAAGAAAATGTGTAAAAATATCCCATAGACTTAACATTGGAAAAATTATCTTACCTTATTTCTTTGGATCAGAAAGACATAGAGGCTTGGGAGTGGGCTCATTTGACTCGGCCTATCAAGCAGTCCATATGTAGTGACCTAACAACTTAGTATCCATGCCCTAGCAACCACTTTTAGCACCCTAGCAACTGTTTAGCTACATTTAAAAGCTATATATCAGCAAAATAACAATACAGAAACACTGACTCTGGCTTTTTGGGTTCAGGCTGGCCAATAGTCTTTAATAAATAACACCCCATAAACTATATAGCCACACCATAGCAACCACATAGAGCACCCTAGCAACAATATAGCAATATAAAGTACTTATATCACGGCTCCACAACATCACACAGGCATCATGGGTGGCTACAGGGCGCCGAGTTTTGCCACTGCAAGCACCACTCACATTTTCTTCAGGAAATGTACATTCTGGTTAGTGGTGCTTGCCGGAGGCAAAGCATCACTATTACTATCTCACATACTTATTAGTGGTGCTTGCCGGAGGCAAGGCATCACTATTACTATTCGCCTTGACAAAACTTTGGCGCGCTACTCCTCCCGCATTTTTTGTCACAGACCCATGAATGAGATGTCAAAACGTGCGGCTTATTGAGGAGAGGTGTGCTATGACTTTTCTAAGCAATCTGACATACGATATTCGTACAGCGGACGAAGAAAATGTGTAAAAATATCCCATAGACTTAACATTGGAAAAACTATCTGACATAATATCTTTGGCTCAGGAAGGCATAAATGCTTAAGAGTGGGCTCTTTTGACTTGGCCTATCAAACAGTCCATATGTAGTGACAAAACAACTTCAATGCCACGCCCTAGCAACCACTTTTAGCAACCTAGCAACTGTTTCACTACATTTAAAGCGGTATCTCAGCAACATAACAATATAGAAACACTGGCTCTGGCTTTTTGGATTCAGGCTGGCAAATAGTCTTAAAAAAATCACCCCATAAACTATATAGCCACACCATAGCAACCATGTAGTGTACCCTAGCAACCATAAAGCAATATAAAAGCATATATCTTGGATCCACAACATCACACAGGCGTCATGGGTGGCTACAGGGCGCAGAGTTTTGCCACTGCAAGCACCACTCACATTTTCTTCAGGAAATGTACATTCTAGTTAGTGGTGCTTGCCGGAGGCAAGGCATCACTATTACTATTCGCCTTGACAAAACTTTGGCGCGCTACTCCTCCCGCATTTTTTGTCACAGACCCATGAATGAGATATCAAAACGTGCGGCTTATTGAGGAGAGGTGTGCTATGACTTTTCTAAGCAATCGGACTTACGATAATCGTACAGTTGGCGAAGAAAATGTGTGACAATATCCCATAGACTTAACATTGGTAAATTATCTGACTTCATATCTTTGGATCAGAAAGGCATAGAGGCTTGGACGTGAGCTCTTTTGACTCGGCCTATCAAACAGTCCATATGTTGTGACATAACTACTTCATAGCCACGCCCTAGCAACCAATTTTAGCACCCTAGCAACTGTTTAACAACATTTAAAAGCTGTATCTCAGCAAAATAACTACATAGAAACACTGGCTTGGGCTTTTTGGATTCAGGCTGGTAAATAGTCTTTAAATATCACCCCATAAACTATATAGCCACACCATAGCAACCATATAGAGCACCCTAGCAACCATATAGTAATATAAAGAACTTATATCACGGCTCCACAACATCACACAGGCATCATGGGTGGCAACAGGGCGCCGAGTTTTGCCACTGCAAGCACCACTCACATTTTCTTCAGGAAATGTACATTCTAGTTAGTGGTGCTTGCCGGAGGCAAAGCATCACTATTATTATCTCACATACTTATTATTAGTGGTGCTTGCCGGAGGCAAGGCATCACTATTACTATTCGCCTTGACAAAACTTTGGCGCGCTACTCCTCCCGCATTTTTTGTCACAGACCCATGAATGAGATGTCAAAACGTGCGGCTTATTGAGGAGAGGTGTGCTATGACTTTTCTAAGCAATCGGAAGTACAATATTCGTACAGCGGACGAAGAAAATGTGTAAAAATATCCCATAGACTTAACATTGGAAAAACTATCTGACATCATATCTTTGGATCAGAAAGTCATAGAGGCTTGGCAGAGGGCTCTTTTGACTCGGCCTATCAAGCAGTCCATAAGTAGTGACATAACAACTTCATAGCCACGCCCTAGCAACCACTTTTAGCACCCTAGCAACTGTTTAACAACATATAAAAGCTATTTGTCAGCAAAATAACTATATAGAAACACTAGATCTGGCTTTTTGGATTCAGGCTGGCAAATAGTCTTTAAATATCACCCCATAAACTATATAGCCACATCATAGCAACCATGTAGAGTACCCTAGCAACCATATAGGAATATAAAGAGCATATATCTTGGATCCACAACATCACACAGGCTTCATGTTTGGCTACCGGGAGCAGAGTTTTGCCACTGCAAGCACCACTCACATTTTCTTCAGGAAATGTACATTCTAGTTCTTATTCTTATTCTTCTTCCGCCAAAATTTCGGCGCGTAACTTGTCCCGCAGTTTTCGACACAGACCAACGAAACAGGCGTCAAATCGTGCGTCCTAATCGGGAATGGTGTGCTATGACTTTTATAAGCGATCGGGCGTACGATGTTCGTACACCGGGCGAAATAACGGCCGAAAAATCGCATAGACAACGCATTACGGCCAACTTTGACGGATCGTAGCTCCGAGAGAGAATTTCGCAGAAACATGTGAATCACCACATTTGGAGAGGCTATCGGGCTGTGCGAGAGCATACCTCGCAGAGGGGTACAAGTTGTACCCCTGGGGCGCTAGAGACCCCCAAAGTTGCCCCGTAGACATACTATGGTGAGGGATCGCCCATGAAACAGTGTGTTTTTCCTACTATGGGAAATTACATAGGGATTTTGTATTGAACATAACTCAGGGTCACAGTGTCATAGAGACAAGGGGGTGGGCTCATTTGAATCAGGCAACCAATCAGTCTCTCAGGATCACTGTGAATCTATCAAGCCACGCCCTAGCAACCATATAGAGCGCCATAGCAACAAGCTCCATAGACTTCCATTGAAAAAGATCAAATGAATAACTTTGGATAGAAGTGTCATAGAAATATGAGGGTGGGCTCGTTTGAGTCGGGGCAGCAAACGGCCAATCACGATTCACCTTCAACACTTCATAGCCACGCCCTAGCAACCATTTGGAGCACCCTAGCGACCCAAATTATAGAGAGATATCTTCAAATCTGAATATCATAAAGGCATGGGGGTTGGTTTATATCATTTATATAGGCTAGCAGACTTTGGAGTATAATCATTGGCAGCTGTTAGGCCATCACCTAGCAACCAACCAGAGTACCCTAGCAACCATTTTTCAAGACCTATATCTCTGCATCAGAACATAGTACAGACATGGGAGTTGGTTTATATTGGCAAGCAGCCTTTGGAGTATCATCATTGGCAGCTGCCAAGCCACTCCCTAGCAACCAAATGGATTACCCTAGCAACCGAATTGCATGACCTATATCTCTGCATCAGAACATCGTACAGTCATGGCGGTTGGATTTTTTCACTCATGGTACCAAACTGGACTTCCAACATGCTAGTCATGCTAGCAGTGATTAGCTACATGCTAATAGTGATTAGCTAAGTGCTCAAATGGGCTAAGGACTCTATAACAACTACATAGTGACCATCTGTGACAACTACCAACAACCTAGTAACATCATAGCAACCACCCAGGATACCATAGCAACTGCCTAGCAACCAGCCAAAACTCCCTAGCAACTGCCTAGCAACACCTTAGCAACCAACCCAAGTACCTTAGCAACTGCCTATCAACTACCCAGGTTACCATAGCAACCACCCGAGTTACCATAGCAACCGCCCTAGCAACCATCATTTGGACCCTAGCAACCACCCGGGGTACCCTAGCAACCACATAGCAACACCTTAGCAACCGCCCCAATTAACCTAGCAACCACCCTGGGTACCTTAGCAACGGCCCTAGCAACCATCATGGGGACCCTAGCAACCGCCCTAGCAACCACCCCGGGTACCCTAGCAACCACATAGCAACACCCTAGCAACCGCCCCAATTACCCTAGCAACCACCCTGGGTACCCTAGCAACGGCCCTAGCAACCATCATGGGGACCCTAGCAACCGCCCTAGCAACCAACCCGAGTACCCTAGCAACCACATAGCAACACCTTAGCAACCGCCCCAATTACCCTAGCAACCACCCTGGGTACCTTAGCAACGGCCCTAGCAACCATCATGGGGATCCTAGCAACCGCCCTAGCAACCACCCCGGGTACCCTAGCAACCACATAGCAACACCCTAGCAACCACCCCGATTACCATAGCAACCACCCAGGGTACCCTAGCAACGGCCCTAGCAACCATCATGGGGACCCTAGCAACCGCCCTAGCAACCACCCCGGGTACCCTAGCAACCACATAGCAACACCCTAGCAACCGCCCCGATTACCCTAGCAACCACCCTGGGTACCCTAGCAACAGCCCTAGCAACCATCATGGGGACCCTAGCAACCGCCCTAGCAACCACCCCGAGTACCCTAGCAACCACATAGCAACACCCTAGCAACCACCCCGATTACCCTAGCAACCACCCTGGGTACCCTAGCAACGGCCCTAGCAACCATCATGGGGACCCTAGCAACCGCCCTAGCAACCACCCGGGGTACCCTAGCAACCACCCCGATTACCTTAGCAACCACACTGGGACCCTAGCAACCGACCTAGCAACCACCCCAGGTACCATAGCAACCACATAGCAACACCCTAGCAACCACCCTGATTACTCTAGCAACGACCCTGGGTACCCTAGCAATGGCCATAGCAACCACACCTTAGCAACCGGGGGCGAGTTTTGCCACTGCAAGCACCACTCACATTTTCTTCAGGAAATGTACATTCTAGTTAGTGGTGCTTGCCGGAGGCAAGGCATCACTATTACTATTCGCCTTGACAAAACTTTGGCGCGCTACTCCTCCCGCATTTTTTGTCACAGACCCATGAATGAGATGTCAAAACGTGCGGCTTATTGAGGAGAGGTGTGCTATGACTTTTCTAAGCAATCGGAAGTACAATATTCGTACAGCGGACGAAGAAAATGTGTAAAAATATTCCATTGACTTAACATTGGAAAAACTATCTGACATCATATCTTTGGATCAGAAAGTCATAGAGGCTTGGCAGAGGGCTCTTTTGACTCGGCCTATCAAGCAGTCCATAAGTAGTGACATAACAACTTCATAGCCACGCCCTAGCAACCACTTTTAGCACCCTAGCAACTGTTTAACAACATATAAAAGCTATTTGTCAGCAAAATAACTATATAGAAACACTAGATCTGGCTTTTTGGATTCAGGCTGGCAAATAGTCTTTAAATATCACCCCATAAACTATATAGCCACATCATAGCAACCATGTAGAGTACCCTAGCAACCATATAGGAATATAAAGAGCATATATCTTGGATCCACAACATCACACAGGCTTCATGTGTGGCTACCGGGAGCAGAGTTTTGCCACTGCAAGCACCACTCACATTTTCTTCAGGAAATGTACATTCTAGTTAGTGGTGCTTGCCGGAGGCAAGGCATCACTATTATTATCTCACATACTTATTATTATTATCATTCTTACTTCTTCCGTACGAATTTCGGCGCGTAACTAGTCCCGCAGTTTTCGTCACAGACCCGCAAAAGAGGCGTCAAATCGTGCGGCCTAATCGGGAATGGTGTGCTATGACTTTTATAAGCGATCGGGCGTACGATGTTCGTCCGGCGGGCGAAAAATCGGGCGATCAAACCCATAGACTTAACATTGGGGTCAACTTTGACGGATAGTAGCTCCGAGAGACAATTTTGCAGAAACACGTGAATCACCACATTTGGAGAGACTATCAGGCTGTGCGAGAACATACCCCGCATTGGGGTATAAGTTGTACCCCTGGGGCGCAAGAGACCCCCAAATTTGCCCCTAATACAAAGTATAGGGAGGGCCACTATGGGAAATTACATAGGGATTTTGTATTGAACATAACTCAGGATCACAGTGTCATAGAGACAAGGGGGTGGGCTCATTTGAATCAGGCAACCAATCAGTCTCTCAGGATCACTGTGAATCTATCAAGCCACGCCCTAGCAACCATACAGAGCGCCATAGCAACAAGCTCCATAGACTTCCATTGAAAAAGATAAAATGAATAACTTTGGATAGAAGTGTCATAGAAACATGAGGGTGGGCTCGTTTGACTCGGGGCAGCAAACGGCCAATCACGAATCACCTTCAACACTTCATAGCCACGCCCTAGCAACCATTAAGAGCACCCTAGCAACCTAAATCCAAAGAGAGATATCTTCAAATCTGAATATCATAAAGGCATGGGGGTTGGTTTATATCATTCATATAGGCTAGCAGACTTTAGAGTATAATCATTGGCAGCTGTTAGGCCACTACCTAGCAACCAACCAGAGTACCCTAGCAACCATTTTTCAAGACCTATATCTCTGCATCAGAACATTGTACAGACATGGGAGTTGGTTTATATTGGCAAGCAGCCTTTGGAGTATCATCATTGGCAGCTGCCAAGCCACTCCCTAGCAACCAAATGGATTACCCTAGCAACCGAATTGCATGACCTATATCTCTGCATCAGAACATCGTACAGACATGGCGGTTGGATTTTTTCACTCATGGTACCAAACTGGACTTCCAACATGCTAGTCATGCTAGCAGTGATTAGCTACATGCTAATAGTGATTAGCTAAGTGCTCAAATGGGCTAAGGACTCTATAACAACTACATAGTGACCATCTGTGACAACTACCATCAACCTAGTAACATCATAGCAACCACCCAGGATACCATAGCAACTGCCTAGCAACCAGCCAAAACTCCCTAGCAACTGCCTAGCAACACCTTAGCAACCAACCCAAGTACCTTAGCAACTGCCTAGCAACCACCCAGGTTACCATAGCAACCACCCGAGTTACCATAGCAACCGCCCTAGCAACCATCATTTGGACCCTAGCAACCACCCGGGGTACCCTAGCAACCACATAGCAACACCTTAGCAACCGCCCCAATTACCCTAGCAACCACCCTGGGTACCTTAGCAACGGCCCTAGCAACCATCATGGGGACCCTAGCAACCGCCCTAGCAACCACCTCGGGTACCCTAGCAACCACATAGCAACACCCTAGCAACCACCCCGATTACCATAGCAACCACCCAGGGTACCCTAGCAACGGCCCTAGCAACCATCATGGGGACCCTAGCAACCGCCCTAGCAACCATCCCGGGTTCCCTAGCAACCACATAGCAACACCCTAGCAACCGCCCCGATTACCCTAGCAACCACCCTGGGTACCCTAGCAACGGCCCTAGCAACCATCATGGGGACCATAGCAACTGCCCTAGCAACCACCCCGGGTACCCTAGCAACCACATAGCAACACCCTAGCAACCATACCGATTACCCTAGCAACCAACCTGGGTAACCTAGCAACGGCCCTAGCAACCATCATGGGGACCCTAGCAACCGCCCTAGCAACCACCCAGGGTACCCTGGCAACCACATAACAACACCCTAGCAACCTCCCTGATTACCATATAAACCACCCTGAGAACCCTAGCAATGGCCTTAGCAACCGTCCTAAGTACACTAGCAACCACCATAGCAACCACCCAGATTACCCTAGCAACCACACTGGGTACCCTAGCAACCACCCTAGCAACCTCATTGCAACACCCTAGCAACAGAGGGGTGAGTTTTGCCACTGCAAGCACCACTCACATTTTCTTCAGGAAATGTACATTCTAGTGTTACTATTACTATTCGCCTTGACAAAACTTTGGCACGCTACTCCTCCCGCATTTTTTGTCGCAGACCCATGAATGAGATGTCAAAACGTGTGGCTTATTGAGGAGAGGTGTGCTATGACTTTTCAAAGCAATCGGACTTACGGTAATCGTACAGCGGGCGAAGAAAATGTGCAAAAATATTCCATTGACTTAACATTGGAAAAACTATCTGACATCATATCTTTGGATCAGAAAGTCATAGAGGCTTGGCAGAGGGCTCTTTTGACTCGGCCTATCAAGCAGTCCATAAGTAGTGACATAACAACTTCATAGCCACGCCCTAGCAACCACTTTTAGCACCCTAGCAACTGTTTAACAACATATAAAAGCTATTTGTCAGCAAAATAACTATATAGAAACACTAGATCTGGCTTTTTGGATTCAGGCTGGCAAATAGTCTTTAAATATCACCCCATAAACTATATAGCCACATCATAGCAACCATGTAGAGTACCCTAGCAACCATATAGGAATATAAAGAGCATATATCTTGGATCCACAACATCACACAGGCTTCATGTGTGGCTACCGGAAGCAGAGTTTTGCCACTGCAAGCACCACTCACATTTTCTTCAGGAAATGTACATTCTAGTGTTACTATTACTATTCGCCTTGACAAAACTTTGGCGCGCTACTCCTCCTGCATTTTTTGTCACAGACCCATGAATGAGATGTCAAAATGTGCGGCTTATTGTGGAGATATGTGCTATGACTTTTCTAAGCAATCAGATGTACGATATTCGTACAGCGGACGAAGAAAATGTGTAAAAATATCCCATAGACTTAACATTGCAAAAACTATCTGACATAATATCTTTGGCTCAGGAAGGCATAAAGTCTTAAGAGTGGGTTCTTTTGACTCGGCCTATCAAGCAGTCCATATGTAGTGACAAAACAACTTCAATGCCACGCCCTAGCAACCACTTTTAGCAACCTAGCAACTGTTTAACAATATTTAAAAGCTGTATCTCAGCAATATAACAATATAGAAACACTGGCTCTGGCTTTTTGGATTTAGGCTGGCAAATAGTCTTTAAATATCACCCCATAAACTATATAGCCACATCATACCAACCATATAGAGTACCCTAGCAACCATATAGGAATATAAAGAGCATACAGTGGGGCTCGAAAGTTTGGGCACCCCTTGCAGAATCTGTGAAAATGTGAGTAATTTTCAAAAAATAAGAGAGATCATACTAAATGCATGTTATTTTTTATTTAGTACTGTCCTGAGTAAGATATTGTACATAAAAAAATGTTAACATTTAGTCCTTAAGACAAAAAAAATGCAGAAATTATTAAAATAACCCCACTCAAAAGTTTGGGAATCCTTGGTTCTTAATACTGTGTGCTGTTACCTGATGATCCACGACTGTCTTTCTGGTTTGTGATGGTTGTGCATGAGTCCCTTGTTTGCTCTGAACAGTTAAACTGAGCAGCGTTCTTCAGAAAAATCTTTAAGGTCGTGCAGATTCTTCAGTTTTCCAGCATCTTTGCATATTTGAACCCTTTCCAGCAGTGGCTTTATGATTTTGAGATACATCTTTTCACACTAAGGACAATTGAGGCACTCAAACACAACTATTAAAAAAGTTTCAAACATTCACTGATGCTCCAGAAGGAAACAAGATGCATTAAGATTTGGGGGGTGAAAACTTTTGAACATGATGAAGATGGCCAAATTTGTCTTATTTTGTTGAATATGATTTTTTTCCCATTTAGTTCTGCCCTTCGTAAGCAGCAGAAGATACTTGTACGTTTCCCGGTACACAAATTAAGTACAATTTACCTTGATCTTCAAATTGCAAATGTATTCACCTCCAGCTCTTAATGCATCGTGTTTCCTTTTGGAGCATCAGTGAATGGTTGACCCTTTTTTAATAGTTGAGTTTGAGTGGGAACCAAGGGTTCCCAAACTTTTGAGTGGGGTTATTTTTTTTAATAATTTCTGCAATTGTTTTGTATGGTGGACTAAATGTTAACATCTTTTATGTACAATATCTTACTCAGGACAGTACTAAATAAAAAATAACATGCATTTAGTATGATCTCTCTTATTTTTTGAAAATTACTCACATTTTCACAGATTCTGCAAGGGGTGCCCAAACTTTCGAGCCCCACTGTATATCTTGGATCCACAACATCACACAGGCGTCATGGGTGGCTACAGGGCGCAGAGTTTTGCCACTGCAAGCACCACTCACATTTTCTTCAGGAAATGTACATTCTAGTTATTAGTGGTGCTTGCCGGAGGCAAGGCATCACTATTACTATTCGCCTTGACAAAACTTTGGCGCGCTACTCCTCCCGCATTTTTTGTCACAGACCCATGAATGAGATGTCAAAACGTGCGGCTTATTGAGGAGAGGTGTGCTATGACTTTTCTAAGCAATCGGAAGTACAATATTCGTACAGCGGACGAAGAAAATGTGTAAAAATATCCCATAGACTTAACATTGGAAAAACTATCTGACATCATATCTTTGGATCAGAAAGTCATAGAGGCTTGGCAGAGGGCTCTTTTGACTCGGCCTATCAAGCAGTCCATAAGTAGTGACATAACAACTTCATAGCCACGCCCTAGCAACCACTTTTAGCACCCTAGCAACTGTTTAACAACATATAAAAGCTATTTGTCAGCAAAATAACTATATAGAAACACTAGATCTGGCTTTTTGGATTCAGGCTGGCAAATAGTCTTTAAATATCACCCCATAAACTATATAGCCACATCATAGCAACCATGTAGAGTACCCTAGCAACCATATAGGAATATAAAGAGCATATATCTTGGATCCACAACATCACACAGGCTTCATGTGTGGCTACCGGAAGCAGAGTTTTGCCACTGCAAGCACCACTCACATTTTCTTCAGGAAATGTACATTCTAGTTCTTATTAGTGGTGCTTGCCGGAGGCAAGGCATCACCATTATTATCTCACATACTTATTATTCTTATTATTATTCTTCCGTACAAATTTCGGCGCGTAACTAGTCCCGCAGTTTTCGTCACAGACCAACGAAACAGGCGTCAAATCGTGCGGCCTATTCGAGAATGGTGTGCTATGACTTTTATAAGCGTTCGGGCGTACGATGTTCGTACACCGGGCGAAATATCGGCCGAAAAATCGCATAGACAACGCATTACGGCCAACTTTGACGGATCGTAGCTCCGAGAGAGAATTTCGCAGAAACATGTGAATCACCACATTTGGAGAGGCTATCAAGCTGTGCGAGAGCATACCTCGCAGAGGGGTACAAGTTGTACCCCTGGGGCGCTAGAGACCCCCAAAGTTGCCCCATAGACATACTATGGTGAGGGATCGCCCATGAAACACTGTGTTTTTCCTACTATGGGAAATTACATATTGATTTTGTATTGAACATAACTCAGGGTCACAGTGTCATAGAGACAAGGGGGTGGGCTCATTTGAATCAGGCAACCAATCAGTCTCTCAGGATCACTGTGAATCTATCAAGCCACGCCCTAGCAACCATATAGAGTGCCATAGCAACAAGCTCCATAGACTTCCATTGAAAAAGATAAAATGAATAACTTTGTATAGAAGTGTCATAGAAACATGAGGGTGGGCTCATTTGAGTCGGGGCAGCAAACGGCCAATCACGAATCACCTTCAACACTTCATAGCCACGCCCTAGCAACCATTTGGAGCACCCTAGCGACCCAAAGCATAGAGAGATATCTTCAAATCTGAATATCATAAAGGCATGGGGGTTGGTTTATATCATTCATATAGGCTAGCACACTTTGGAGTATAATCATTGGCAGCTGTTAGGCCACTACCTAGCAACCAACCAGAGTACCCTAGCAACCATTTTTCAAGACCTATATCTCTGCATCAGAACATTGTACAGACATGGGAGTTGGTTTATATTGGCAAGCAGCCTTTGGAGTATCATCATTGGCAGCTGCCAAGCCACTCCCTAGCAACCAAATGGATTACCCTAGCAACCGAATTGCATGACCTATATCTCTGCATCAGAACATCATACAGACATGGCGGTTGGATTTTTTCACTCATGGTACCAAACTGGACTTCCAACATGCTAGTCATGCTAGCAGTGATTAGCTACATGCTAATAGTGATTAGCTAAGTGCTCAAATGGGCTAAGGACTCTATAACAACTACATAGTGACCATCTGTGACAACTACCATCAACCTAGTAACATCATAGCAACCACCCAGGATACCATAGCAACTGCCTAGCAACCAGCCAAAACTCCCTAGCAACTGCCTAGCAACACCTTAGCAACCAACCCAAGTACCTTAGCAACTGCCCAGGTTACCATAGCAACCACCCGAGTTACCATAGCAACCGCCCTAGCAACCACCCGGGGTACCCTAGCAACCACATAGCAACACCTTAGCAACCGCCCCAATTACCCTAGCAACCACCCTGGGTACCTTAGCAACGGCCCTAGCAACCATCATGGGGACCCTAGCAACCGCCCTAGCAACCAACCCGGGTACCCTAGCAACCACATAGCAACACCCTAGCAACCACCCCGATTACCATAGCAACCACCCAGGGTACCCTAGCAACGGCCCTAGCAACCATCATGGGGACCCTAGCAACCGCCCTAGCAACCACCCCGGGTACCCTAGCAACCACATAGCAACACCCTAGCAACCGCCCCGATGACCCTAGCAACCACCCTGGGTACCCTAGCAACGGCCCTAGCAACCATCATGGGGACCCTAGCAACCGCCCTAGCAACCACCCCGAGTACCCTAGCAACCACATAGCAACACCCTAGCAACCGCCCCGATTACCCTAGCAACCACCCTGGGTACCCTAGCAACGGCCCTAGCAACCATCATGGGGACCCTAGCAACCGCCCTAGCAACCACCCCGAGTACCCTAGCAACCACATAGCAACACCCTAGCAACCGCCCCGATTACCCTAGCAACCACCCTGGGTACCCTAGCAACGGCCCTAGCAACCATCATGGGGACCCTAGCAACCGCCCTAGCAACCACCCCGGGTACCCTAGCAACCTCAT
This sequence comes from Carassius carassius, assembly GCF_963082965.1. Taxonomy (NCBI): domain Eukaryota; kingdom Metazoa; phylum Chordata; class Actinopteri; order Cypriniformes; family Cyprinidae; genus Carassius; species Carassius carassius. The sequence continues at coordinate 25,824,918 of NC_081766.1, read as the reverse complement.
TGCAACACCCTAGCAACAGAGGGGCGAGTTTTGCCACTGCAAGCACCACTCACATTTTCTTCAGGAAATGTACATTCTAGTGTTACTATTACTATTCAACCTGACAACACTTTGGCACGCTACTCCTCCCGCATTTTTTGTCACAGACCCATGAATGAGATGTCAAAACGTGCGGCTTATTGAGGAGAGGTGTGCTATGACTTTTCTAAGCAATCGGAAGTACAATATTCGTACAGCGGGCGAAGAAAATGTGTGAAAATATCCCATAGACTTAACATTGGAAAAATGATCTGACATCATATCTTTGGATCAGAAAGTCGTAGAGGCTTGGGAGAGGGCTCTTTTGACTCGGCCTATCAAGCAGTCCATAAGTAGTGACATAACAACTTCATATCTATGCCCTAGCAACCACTTTAAGCACCCTAGCAACTGTTTAACAACATATAAAAGCTATATGTCAGCAAAATTACTATATAGAAACACTGGCTCTGGCTTTTTGGAATCAGGCTGGCCAATAGTCTTTAAATATCACCTCATAAACTATATAGCCACACTATAGCAACCATATAGAGCACCTTAGCAACCATATATCAATATAAAGTACTTATATCTCGGCTCCACAACATCACACAGGCATCATGGGTGGCTACAGGGCGCCTAGTTTTGCCACTGCAAGCACCACTCACATTTTCTTCAGGAAATGTACATTCTAGTTATTCTTATTATTCTTTTTCTTCCGTACAAAACTTCGGCGCGTAACTCGTCCCGCAGTTTTTGTCACAGACCTACAAAAGTGGCGTCAAATCGTGCGGCCTAATCGGGAATGGTGTGCTATGACTTTTATAAGCGATCGGGTGTACGATGTTCGTACAGCGGGCGAAAAATCAGCCGAAAAAATCGCATAGACAATGCATTACGGAAAATTTTGACGGATCGTAGCTTCGAGAGAGAATTTCGCAGAAACACGTGAATCACCACATTTGAAGAGGCTATCAGGCTGTGCGAGATCATACCTCGCAGTGGGGTATAAGTTGTACCCCTGGGGCGCTAGAGCCCCCCAAAGTTGCCCCATAGACATACTACGGTGAGGGATCGCCCATGAAACACTGTGTTTTTCCTACTATGGGAAATTACATAGGGATTTTGTATTGAACATAACTCAGGATCACAGTGTCATAGAGACAAGGGGGTGGGCTCATTTGAATCAGGCAACCAATCAGTCTCTCAGGATCTCTGTGAATCTATCAAGCCACGCCCTAGCAACCATATAGAGCGCCATAGCAACAAGCTCCATAGACTTCCATTGAAAAAGATCAAATGAATAACTTTGGACAGAAGTGTCATAGAAACATGAGGGTGGGCTCGTTTGAGTCGGGGGAGCAAACGGCCAATCACGAATCACCTTCAACACTTCATAGCCACGCCCTAGCAACCATTTGGAGCACCCTAGCGACCCAAATTATAGAGAGATATCTTCAAATCTGAATATCATAAAGGCATCGGGGTTGGTTTATATCATTCATATAGGCTAGCAGACTTTGGAGTATAATCATTGGCAGCTGTTAGGCCACTACCTAGCAACCAACCAGAGTACCCTAGCAACCATTTTTCAAGACCTATATCTCTGCATCAGAACATTGTACAGACATGGGAGTTGGTTTATATTGGCAAGCAGCCTTTGGAGTATCATCATTGGCAGCTGCCAAGCCACTCCCTAGCAACCAAATGGATTACCCTAGCAACCGAATTGCATGACCTATATCTCTGCATCAGAACATCGTACAGACATGGCGGTTGGATTTTTTCACTCATGGTACCAAACTGGACTTCCAACATGCTAGTCATGCTAGCAGTGATTAGCTACATGCTAATAGTGATTAGCTAAGTGCTCAAATGGGCTAAGGACTCTATAACAACTACATAGTGACCATCTGTGACAACTACCATCAACCTAGTAACATCATAGCAACCACCCAGGATACCATAGCAACTGCCTAGCAACCAGCCAAAACTCCCTAGCAACTGCCTAGCAACACCTTAGCAACCAACCCAAGTACCTTAGCAACTGCCTAGCAACCACCCAGGTTACCATAGCAACCACCCGAGTTACCATAGCAACCGCCCTAGCAACTATCATGGGGACCCTAGCAACCGCCCTAGCAACCACCCCGAGTACCCTAGCAACCACATAGCAACACCCTAGCAACCGCCCCAATTACCCTAGCAACCACCCTGGGTACCCTAGCAACGGCCCTAGCAACCATCATGGGGACCATAGCAACTGCCCTAGCAACCACCCCGGGTACCCTAGCAACCACATAGCAACACCCTAGCAACCATACCGATTACCCTAGCAACCAACCTGGGTAACCTAGCAACGGCCCTAGCAACCATCATGGGGACCCTAGCAACCGCCCTAGCAACCACCCAGGGTACCCTAGCAACCACATAACAACACCCATAGCAACCTCCCTGATTACCATATAAACCACCCTGAGAACCTTAGCAATGGCCTTAGCAACCGTCCTGAGTACACTAGCAAACACCATAGCAACCACCCAGATTACCCTAGCAACCACACTGGGTACCCTAGCAACCACCCTAGCAACCTCATTGGAACACCCTAGCAACAGAGGGGCGAGTTTTGCCACTGCAAGCACCACTCACATTTTCTTCAGGAAATGTACATTCTAGTTATTCTTATTATTCTTTTTCTTCCGTACAAAACTTCGGCGCGTAACTCGTCCCGCAGTTTTTGTCACAGACCTACAAAAGTGGCGTCAAATCGTGCGGCCTAATCGGGAATGGTGTGCTATGACTTTTATAAGCGATCGGGTGTACGATGTTCGTACAGCGGGCGAAAAATCAGCCGAAAAAATCGCATAGACAATGCATTACGGAAAATTTTGACAGATCGTAGCTTCGAGAGAGAATTTCGCAGAAACACATGAATCACCACATTTGAAGAGGCTATCAGGCTGTGCGAGATCATACCTCGCAGTGGGGTATAAGTTGTACCCCTGGGGCGCTAGAGCCCCCCAAAGTTGCCCCATAGACATACTACGGTGAGGGATCGCCCATGAAACACTGTGTTTTTCCTACTATGGGAAATTACATAGGGATTTTGTATTGAACATAACTCAGGATCACAGTGTCATAGAGACAAGGGGGTGGGCTCATTTGAATCAGGCAACCAATCAGTCTCTCAGGATCACTTTGAATCTATCAAGCCACGCCCTAGCAACCATAGAGAGCGCCATAGCAACAAGCTCCATAGACTTCCATTGAAAAAGATAAAATGAATAACTTTGGATAGAAGTGTCATAGAAACATCAGGGTGGGCTCGTTTGACTCGGGGCAGCAAATGGCCAATCACGAATCACCTTCAACACTTCATAGCCACGCCCTAGCAACCATTAAGAGCACCCAAGCGACCCAAATTATAGAGAGATATCTTCAAATCTGAATATCATAAAGGCATGGGGGTTGGTTTATATCATTCATATAGGCTAGCAGACTTTGGAGTATAATCATTGGCAGCTGTTAGGCCAATACCTAGCAACCAACCAGAGTACCCTAGCAACCATTTTTCAAGACCTATATCTCTGCATCAGAACATTGTACAGACATGGGAGTTGGTTTATATTGGCAAGCAGCCTTTGGAGTATCATCATTGGCAGCTGCCAAGCCACTCCCTAGCAACCAAATGGATTACCCTAGCAACCGAATTGCATGACCTATATCTCTGCATCAGAACATCGTACAGACATGGCGGTTGGATTTTTTCACTCATGGTACCAAACTGGACTTCCAACATGCTAGTCATGCTAGCAGTGGTTAGCTACATGCTAATAGTGATTAGCTAAGTGCTCAAATGGGCTAAGGACTCTATAACAACTACATAGTGACCATCTGTGACAACTACCATCAACCTAGTAACATCATAGCAACCACCCAGGATACCATAGCAACTGCCTAGCAACCAGCCAAAACTCCCTAGCAACTGCCTAGCAACACCTTAGCAACCAACCCAAGTACCTTAGCAACTGCCTAGCAACCACCCAGGTTACCATAGCAACCACCTGAGTTACCATAGCAACCGCCCTAGCAACCACCATTTGGACCCTAGCAACCACCCGGGGTACCCTAGCAACCACATAGCAACACCTTAGCAACCGCCCCAATTACCCTAGCAACCACCCTTGGTACCTTAGCAACGGCCCTAGCAACCATCATGGGGACCCTAGCAACGCCCTAGCAACCACCTCGGGTACCCTAGCAACCACATAGCAACACCCTAGCAACCACCCCGATTACCATAGCAACCACCCAGGGTACCCTAGCAACGGCCCTAGCAACCATCATGGGGACCCTAGCAACCGCCCTAGCAACCACCCCGGGTACCCTAGCAACCACATAGCAACACCCTAGCAACCGCCCCGATTACCCTAGCAACCACCCTGGGTACCCTAGCAATGGCCCTAGCAACCATCATGGGGACCCTAGCAACCGCCCTAGCAACCACCCCAGGTACCCTAGCAACCACATAGCAACACCCTAGCAACCCCCCCGATTACCCTAGCAACCACCCTGGGTACCCTAGCAACGGCCCTAGCAACCATCATGGGGACCCTAGCAACCACCCAGGGTACCCTAGCAACGGCCCTAACAACCGTCCTGAGTACCCTAGCAACCACCATAGCAATCACACAGAGTACCATAGCAACCACCCTGGGTACCCTAGCAACCACCATTGCAACACCCTAGCAACAGAGGGGCGAGTTTTGCCACTGCAAGCACCACTCACATTTTCTTCAGGAAATGTACATTCTAGTTAGTGGTGCTTGCCGGAGGCAAGGCATCACTATTACTATTCGCCTTGACAAAACTTTGGCGCGCTACTCCTCCCGCATTTTTTGTCACAGACCCATGAATGAGATGTCAAAACGTGCGGCTTATTGAGGAGAGGTGTGCTATGACTTTTCTAAGCAATCTGACATACGATATTCGTACAGCGGACGAAGAAAATGTGTAAAAATATCCCATAGACTTAACATTGGAAAAATTATCTTACCTTATTTCTTTGGATCAGAAAGACATAGAGGCTTGGGAGTGGGCTCATTTGACTCGGCCTATCAAGCAGTCCATATGTAGTGACCTAACAACTTAGTATCCATGCCCTAGCAACCACTTTTAGCACCCTAGCAACTGTTTAGCTACATTTAAAAGCTATATATCAGCAAAATAACAATACAGAAACACTGACTCTGGCTTTTTGGGTTCAGGCTGGCCAATAGTCTTTAATAAATAACACCCCATAAACTATATAGCCACACCATAGCAACCACATAGAGCACCCTAGCAACAATATAGCAATATAAAGTACTTATATCACGGCTCCACAACATCACACAGGCATCATGGGTGGCTACAGGGCGCCGAGTTTTGCCACTGCAAGCACCACTCACATTTTCTTCAGGAAATGTACATTCTAGTGTTACTATTACTATTCACCTTGACAAAACTTCGGCACGCTACTCCTCCAGCACTTTTTGTCGCAGACCCATGAATGAGATGTCAAAACGTGCGGCTTATTGTGGAGAGGTGTGCTATGACTTTTCTAAGCAATCAGATGTACGATAATCGTACAGCGGGCGAAGAAAATGTGTAAAAATATCCCATAGACTTAACATTGGAAAAATTATCTGACATAATATCTTTGGATCAGGAAGGCATAGAGGCTTGGGAGTGGCCTCTTTTGACTCGGCCTATCAAGCAGTCCATATGTAGTGACAAAACAACTTCAATGCCACGCCCTAGCAACCACTTTTAGCACCCTAGCAACTGTTTAGCTACATTTAAAAGCTATATATCAGCAAAATAACAATAAAGAGACACTGACTCTGGCTTTTTGGATTCAGCATGGCCTATAGTCTTTAAATAACACCCCATAAACTATATAGCCACACCATAGCAACCATATAGAGCACCCTAGCAACCATATAGCAATATAAAGAGCATATATCTTGGATCCACAACATCACAGAGGCGTCATGGGTGGCTACAGGGCGCAGAGTTTTGCCACTGCAAGCACCACTCACATTTTCTTCAGGAAATGTACATTCTAGTGTTACTATTACTATTCGCCTTAACAAAACTTTGGCGCGCTACTTCTCCCGCAAATTTTGTCGCAGACCCATGAATGAGATGTCAAATCGTGCGGCTTATTGAAGAGAAGTGTGCTATGACTTTTCTAAGCAATCGGACTTACGATAATCGTACAGTGAACGAAAGAAATGGGTAAAAATATCCCATAGACTTAACATTGGAAAACTTATCTGACATCATATCTTTGGATCAGAAAGACATAGAGGCTTGGGAGTGGGCTCATTTGACTCGGCCTATCAAGCAGTCCATATGTAGGGACATAACAACTTAATATCCATGCCCTAGCAACCAATTTTAGCACCCTAGCAAATGTTTAGCTACATTTAAAAGCTATATATCAGCAAAATAACAATAAAGAAACACTGACTCTGGCTTTTTGGATTCAGCATGGCCTATAGTCTTTAAATAACACCCCATAAACTATATAGCCACACCATAGCAACCATATAGAGCACCCTAGCAACCATATAGCAATATAAAGGACTTATATCACGGCTCCAACACATCACACAGGTATCATGGGTGGCTACAGGGCGCAGAGTTTTGCCACTGCAAGCACCACTCACATTTTCTTCAGGAAATGTACATTCTAGTTATTATTATTATTCTTCCGTACACTTTTCGGTTCGTAACTAGTCCCAGAGTTTTGGTCACAGACCAACGAAACAGGCGTCAAATCGTGCGGCCTAATCGGGAATAGTGTGCTATGACTTTTATAAGCGATCGGGTGTACGATGTTCGTACAGCGGGCGAAATAACGGCCGAAAAATCGCATAGACAATGCATTACGGCCAACTTTGACGTATCGTAGCTCCGAGCGAGAATTTCGCACAAACATGTGAATCACCACATTTGGAGAGGCTATCAGGCTGTGCGAGAACATACCTCGCAGAGGGGTACAAGTTGTACCCCTGGGGTGCTAGAGACCCCCAAAGTTGCCCCATAGACATACTATGGTGAGGGATCGCCCATGAAACAGTGTGTTTTTCCTACTATGGGAAATTACACAGGGATTTTGTATTGAACATAACTCAGGATCACAGTGTCATAGAGACAAGGGGGTGGGCTCATTTGAATCAGGCAACCAATCAGTTTCTCAGGATCATTATGAAGCTGTCAAGCCACGCCCTAGCAACCATATAGAGCCCCATAGTAACAAGCTCCATAGACTTCCATTGAAAGAGATCAAATGAATAACTTTGGATAGAAGTGTCATAGAAACATGAGGGTGGGCTCGATTGACTCGGGGCAGCAAACGGCCAATCACGAATCACCTTCAAGACTTCCTAGCCACGCCCTAGCAACCATTAAGAGCACCCTAGCGACCCAAATTATAGAGAGATATCTTCAAATCTGAATATCATAAAGGCATGGGGGTTGGTTTATATCATTCATATAGGCTAGCAGACTTTGGAGTATAATCATTGGCAGCTGTTAGGCCAATACCTAGCAACCAACCAGAGTACCCTAGCAACCATTTTTCAAGACCTATATCTCTGCATCAGAACATTGTACAGACATGGGAGTTGGTTTATATTGGCAAGCAGCCTTTGGAGTATCATCATTGGCAGCTGCCAAGCCACTCCCTAGCAACCAAATGGATTACCCTAGCAACCGAATTGCATGACCTATATCTCTGCATCAGAACATCGTACAGACATGGCGGTTGGATTTTTTCACTCATGGTACCAAACTGGACTTCCAACATGCTAGTCATGCTAGCAGTGGTTAGCTACATGCTAATAGTGATTAGCTAAGTGCTCAAATGGGCTAAGGACTCTATAACAACTACATAGTGACCATCTGTGACAACTACCATCAACCTAGTAACATCATAGCAACCACCCAGGATACCATAGCAACTGCCTAGCAACCAGCCAAAACTCCCTAGCAACTGCCTAGCAACACCTTAGCAACCAACCCAAGTACCTTAGCAACTGCCTAGCAACCACCCAGGTTACCATAGCAACCACCCGAATTACCATAGCAACCGCCCTAGCAACCATCATTTGGACCCTAGCAACCACCCGGGGTACCCTAGCAACCACATAGCAACACCTTAGCAACCGCCCCAATTACCCTAGCAACCACCCTGGGTACCTTAGCAACGGCCCTAGCAACCATCATGGGGACCCTAGCAACCGCCCTAGCAACCACCCCGGGTACCCTAGCAACCACATAGCAACACCCTAGCAACCACCCCGATTACCATAGCAACCACCCAGGGTACCCTAGCAACGGCCCTAGCAACCATCATGGGGACCCTAGCAACCGCCCTAGCAACCACCCCGGGTACCCTAGCAACCACATAGCAACACCCTAGCAACCGCCCCGATTACCCTAGCAACCACCCTGGGTACCCTAGCAACGGCCCTAGCAACCATCAGGGGGACCCTAGCAACCGCCCTAGCAACCACCCCGGGTACCCTAGCAACCACATAGCAACACCCTAGCAACCGCCCCGATTACCCTAGCAACCACCCTGGGTACCCTAGCAACGGCCCTAGCAACCATCATGGGGACCCTAGCAACCGCCCTAGCAACCACCCCGAGTACCCTAGCAACCACATAGCAACACCCTAGCAACCACCCCGATTACCCTAGCAACCACCCTGGGTACCCTAGCAACGGCCCTAGCAACCATCATTGGGACCCTAGCAACCGCCCTAGCAACCACCCGGGGTACCCTAGCAACCACATAACAACACCCTAGCAACCATACCGATTACCCTAGCAACCAACCTGGGTAACCTAGCAATGGCCTTAGCAACCGTCCTGAGTACAATAGCAACCACCATAGCAACCACCCAGATTACCCTAGCAACCACACTGGGTACCCTAGCAACCACCCTAGCAACCTCATTGCAACACCCTAGCAACAGAGGGGTGAGTTTTGCCACTGCAAGCACCACTCACATTTTCTTCAGGAAATGTACATTCTAGTTAGTGGTGCTTGCCGGAGGCAAGGCATCACTATTATTATCTCACATACTTATTATTATTATTATTCTTACTTCTTCCGTACGAATTTCGGCGCGTAACTAGTCCCGCAGTTTTCGTCACAGACCCGCAAAAGAGGCGTCAAATCGTGCGGCCTAATCGGGAATGGTGTGCTATGACTTTTATAAGCGATCGGGCGTACGATGTTCGTCCGGCGGGCGAAAAATCGGGCGATCAAACCCATAGACTTAACATTGGGGTCAACTTTGACGGATCGTAGCTCCGAGAGACAATTTCGCAGAAACACGTGAATCACCACATTTGGAGAGACTATCAGGCTGTGCGAGAACATACCCCGCATTAGGGTATAAGTTGTACCCCTGGGGCGCAAGAGACCCCCAAATTTGCCCCTAATACAAAGTATAGGGAGGGCCACTATGGGAAATTACATAGGGATTTTGTATTGAACATAACTCAGGATCACAGTGTCATAGAGACAAGGGGGTGGGCTCATTTGAATCAGGCAACCAATCAGTCTCTCAGGATCACTGTGAATCTATCAAGCCACGCCCTAGCAACCATATAGAGCGCCATAGCAACAAGCTCCATAGACTTCCATTGAAAAAGATCAAATGAATAACTTTGGATAGAAGTGTCATAGAAACATGAGGGTGGGCTCGTTTGACTCGGGGCAGCAAATGGCCAATCACGAATCACCTTCAACACTTCATAGCCACGCCCTAGCAACCATTAAGAGCTACCTAGCAACCTAAATCCAAAGATAGATATCTTAACATCTGAAAGACATAGAATCATGGGGGTTTGTTTATATTGTCAAGCAACCTTTGGAGTATCATCATTGGCAGCTGTCAGGCCACTCCCTAGCAACCAACCAGAGTACCCTAGCAACCATTTTTCAAGACCTATATCTCTGCATCAGAACATTGTACAGACATGGGGGTTGGTTTATATTGGCAAGCAGCCTTTGGAGTATCATCATTGGGAGCTGCCATGCCACTCCCTAGCAACCAAATGGATTACCCTAGCAACCGTTTTGCATGACCTATATCTCTGCATCAGAACATCGTACAGACATGGCGGTTGGATTTTTTGATTCATGGTACCAAACTAGACTTCCAACATGCTAGTCATGCTAGCAGTGATTAGCTACATGCTAATAGTGATTAGCTAAGTGCTCAAATGGGCTAAGGACTCTATAAAAACTACATAGTGACCATCTGTGACAACTACAAACAACCTAGTAACATCATAGCAACCACCCAGGATACCATAGCAACTGCCTAGCAACCAGCCCAAACGCCCTAGCAACTGCCTAGCAACACCTTAGCAACCAACCCAAGTACCTTAGCAACTGCCTAGCAACCACCCAGGTTACCATAGCAACCACCCAAGTTACCATAGCAACCGCCCTAGCAACCAACATTTGGACCCTAACAACCACCCGGGGTACCCTAGCAACCACATAGCAACACCCTAGAAACCGCCCCAATTACCCTAGCAACCACCCTGGGTACCTTAGCAACGGCCCTAGCAACCATCATGGGGACCCTAGCAACCGCCCTAGCAACCACCCCGGGTACCCTAGCAACCACATAGCAACACCCTAGCAACCACCCCGATTACCATAGCAACCACCCAGGGTACCCTAGCAACGGCCCTAGCAACCATCATGGGGACCCTAGCAACCGCCCTAGCAACCACCCCGGGTACCCTAGCAACCACATAGCAACACCCTAGCAACCGCCCCGACTACCCTAGCAACCACCCTGGGTACCCTAGCAACGGCCCTAGCAACCATCATGGGGACCCTAGCAACAGGCCTAGCAACCACCCAGGGTACCCTAGCAACCACATAACAACACCCTAGCAACCTTCCTGAGTACCATATAAACCACCCTGAGAACCCTAGCAATGGCCTTAGCAACCGTACTGAGTACACTAGCAACCACCATAGCAACCACCCAGATTACCCTAGCAACCACACTGGGTACCCTAGCAACCACCCTAGCAACCTCATTGCAACACCCTAGCAACAGAGGGGTGAGTTTTGCCACTGCAAGCACCACTCACATTTTCTTCAGGAAATGTACATTCTAGTTAGTGGTGCTTGCCGGAGGCAAGGCATCACTATTACTATTCGCCTTGACAAAACTTTGGCGCGCTACTCCTCCCGCATTTTTTGTCACAGACCCATGAATGAGATGTCAAAACGTGCGGCTTATTGAGGAGAGGTGTGCTATGACTTTTCTAAGCAATCTGACATACGATATTCGTACAGCGGACGAAGAAAATGTGTAAAAATATCCCATAGACTTAACATTGGAAAAATTATCTTACCTTATTTCTTTGGATCAGAAAGACATAGAGGCTTGGGAGTGGGCTCATTTGACTCGGCCTATCAAGCTGTCCATATGTAGTGACCTAACAACTTAGTATCCATGCCCTAGCAACCACTTTTAGCACCCTAGCAACTGTTTAGCTACATTTAAAAGCTATATATCAGCAAAATAACAATACAGAAACACTGACTCTGGCTTTTTGGGTTCAGGCTGGCCAATAGTCTTTAATAAATAACACCCCATAAACTATATAGCCACACCATAGCAACCACATAGAGCACCCTAGCAACAATATAGCAATATAAAGTACTTATATCACGGCTCCACAACATCACACAGGCATCATGGGTGGCTACAGGGCGCCGAGTTTTGCCACTGCAAGCACCACTCACATTTTCTTCAGGAAATGTACATTCTGGTTAGTGGTGCTTGCCGGAGGCAAAGCATCACTATTACTATCTCACATACTTATTAGTGGTGCTTGCCGGAGGCAAGGCATCACTATTACTATTCGCCTTGACAAAACTTTGGCGCGCTACTCCTCCCGCATTTTTTGTCACAGACCCATGAATGAGATGTCAAAACGTGCGGCTTATTGAGGAGAGGTGTGCTATGACTTTTCTAAGCAATCTGACATACGATATTCGTACAGCGGACGAAGAAAATGTGTAAAAATATCCCATAGACTTAACATTGGAAAAACTATCTGACATAATATCTTTGGCTCAGGAAGGCATAAATGCTTAAGAGTGGGCTCTTTTGACTTGGCCTATCAAACAGTCCATATGTAGTGACAAAACAACTTCAATGCCACGCCCTAGCAACCACTTTTAGCAACCTAGCAACTGTTTCACTACATTTAAAGCGGTATCTCAGCAACATAACAATATAGAAACACTGGCTCTGGCTTTTTGGATTCAGGCTGGCAAATAGTCTTAAAAAAATCACCCCATAAACTATATAGCCACACCATAGCAACCATGTAGTGTACCCTAGCAACCATAAAGCAATATAAAAGCATATATCTTGGATCCACAACATCACACAGGCGTCATGGGTGGCTACAGGGCGCAGAGTTTTGCCACTGCAAGCACCACTCACATTTTCTTCAGGAAATGTACATTCTAGTGTTACTATTACTATTCGCCTTGACAAAACTTTGGCGCGCTACTCCTCCTGCATTTTTTGTCACAGACCCATGAATGAGATGTCAAAATGTGCGGCTTATTGTGGAGAGGTGTGCTATGACTTTTCTAAGCAATCAGATGTACGATATTCGTACAGTGGACGAAGAAAATGTGTAAAAATATCCCATAGACTTAACATTGGAAAAACTATCTGACATAATATCTTTGACTCAGGAAGGCATACAGGCTTAAGAGTGGGCTCTTTTGACTCGGCCTATCAAGCAGTCCATATGTAGTGACAAAACAACTTCAATGCCACGCCCTAGACACCACTTTTAGCAACCTAGCAACTGTTTAACAATATTTAAAAGCTGTATCTCAGCAATATAACAATATAGAAACACTGGCTCTGGCTTTTTGGATTCAGGCTGGCAAATAGTCTTTAAATATCACCCCATAAACTATATAGCCACATCATAGCAACCATATAGAGTACCCTAGCAACCATATAGGAATATAAAGAACATATATCTTGGCTCCACAACATCACACAGGCGTCATGGGTGGCTACAGGGCGCAGAGTTTTGCCACTGCAAGCACCACTCACATTTTCTTCAGGAAATGTACATTCTAGTGTTACTATTACTATTCACCTTGACAAAACTTCGGCACGCTACTCCTCCAGCACTTTTTGTCGCAGACCCATGAATGAGGTGTTAAATCGTGCGGCATATTGAGGAAAGGTGTGCTATGACTTTTCTAAGCAATCGGGCTTACGATAATCGTACAGCGGGCGAAGAAAATGTGTGAAAATATCCCATAGACTTAACATTGGAAAAACGATCTGACATCATATCTTTGGATCAGAAAGTCATAGAGGCTTGGGAGAGGGCTCTTTTGACTCGGCCTATCAAGCAGTCCATAAGTAGTGACAAAACAACTTCAATGCCACGCCCTAGCAACCACTTTTAGCAACCTAGCAACTGTTTAAAAACATTTTAAAGATATATCTCAGCAAAATAACTACATAGAAACACTGGCTTGGGCTTTTTTGGATTCAAGCTGGTAAATAATCTTTAAATATCTAAGAGCACCCTAGCGACCCAAATTATAGAGAGATATCTTCAAATCTGAATATCATAAAGGCATGGGGGTTGGTTTATATCATTCATATAGGCTAGCAGACTTTGGAGTATAATCATTGGCAGCTGTTAGGCCAATACCTAGCAACCAACCAGAGTACCCTAGCAACCATTTTTCAAGACCTATATCTCTGCATCAGAACATTGTACAGACATGGGAGTTGGTTTATATTGGCAAGCAGCCTTTGGAGTATCATCATTGGCAGCTGCCAAGCCACTCCCTAGCAACCAAATGGATTACCCTAGCAACCGAATTGCATGACCTATATCTCTGCATCAGAACATCGTACAGACATGGCGGTTGGATTTTTTCACTCATGGTACCAAACTGGACTTCCAACATGCTAGTCATGCTAGCAGTGGTTAGCTACATGCTAATAGTGATTAGCTAAGTGCTCAAATGGGCTAAGGACTCTATAACAACTACATAGTGACCATCTGTGACAACTACCATCAACCTAGTAACATCATAGCAACCACCCAGGATACCATAGCAACTGCCTAGCAACCAGCCAAAACTCCCTAGCAACTGCCTAGCAACACCTTAGCAACCAACCCAAGTACCTTAGCAACTGCCTAGCAACCACCCAGGTTACCATAGCAACCACCCGAATTACCATAGCAACCGCCCTAGCAACCATCATTTGGACCCTAGCAACCACCCGGGGTACCCTAGCAACCACATAGCAACACCTTAGCAACCGCCCCAATTACCCTAGCAACCACCCTGGGTACCTTAGCAACGGCCCTAGCAACCATCATGGGGACCCTAGCAACCGCCCTAGCAACCACCCCGGGTACCCTAGCAACCACATAGCAACACCCTAGCAACCACCCCGATTACCATAGCAACCACCCAGGGTACCCTAGCAACGGCCCTAGCAACCATCATGGGGACCCTAGCAACCGCCCTAGCAACCACCCCGGGTACCCTAGCAACCACATAGCAACACCCTAGCAACCGCCCCGATTACCCTAGCAACCACCCTGGGTACCCTAGCAACGGCCCTAGCAACCATCAGGGGGACCCTAGCAACCACCCTAGCAACCACCCCGGGTACCCTAGCAACCACATAGCAACACCCTAGCAACCGCCCCGATTACCCTAGCAACCACCCTGGGTACCCTAGCAACGGCCCTAGCAACCATCATGGGGACCCTAGCAACCGCCCTAGCAACCACCCCGAGTACCCTAGCAACCACATAGCAACACCCTAGCAACCACCCCGATTACCCTAGCAACCACCCTGGGTACCCTAGCAACGGCCCTAGCAACCATCATTGGGACCCTAGCAACCGCCCTAGCAACCACCCGGGGTACCCTAGCAACCACATAACAACACCCTAGCAACCATACCGATTACCCTAGCAACCAACCTGGGTAACCTAGCAATGGCCTTAGCAACCGTCCTGAGTACAATAGCAACCACCATAGCAACCACCCAGATTACCCTAGCAACCACACTGGGTACCCTAGCAACCACCCTAGCAACCTCATTGCAACACCCTAGCAACAGAGGGGTGAGTTTTGCCACTGCAAGCACCACTCACATTTTCTTCAGGAAATGTACATTCTAGTTAGTGGTGCTTGCCGGAGGCAAGGCATCACTATTATTATCTCACATACTTATTATTATTATTATTATTCTTACTTCTTCCGTACGAATTTCGGCGCGTAACTAGTCCCGCAGTTTTCGTCACAGACCCGCAAAAGAGGCGTCAAATCGTGCGGCCTAATCGGGAATGGTGTGCTATGACTTTTATAAGCGATCGGGCGTACGATGTTCGTCAGGCGGGCGAAAAATCGGGCGATCAAACCCATAGACTTAACATTGGGGTCAACTTTGACGGATCGTAGCTCCGAGAGACAATTTCGCAGAAACACGTGAATCACCACATTTGGAGAGACTATCAGGCTGTGCGAGAACATACCCCGCATTGGGGTATAAGTTGTACCCCTGGGGCGCAAGAGACCCCCAAATTTGCCCCTAATACAAAGTATAGGGAGGGCCACTATGGGAAATTACATAGGGATTTTGTATTGAACATAACTCAGGATCACAGTGTCATAGAGACAAGGGGGTGGGCTCATTTGAATCAGGCAACCAATCAGTCTCTCAGGATCACTGTGAATCTATCAAGCCACGCCCTAGCAACCATACAGAGCGCCATAGCAACAAGCTCCATAGACTTCCATTGAAAAAGATAAAATTAATAACTTTGGATAGAAGTGTCATAGAAACATGAGGGTGGGCTCGTTTGACTCGGGGCAGCAAACGGCCAATCACGAATCACCTTCAACACTTCATAGCCACGCCCTAGCAACCATTAAGAGCACCCTAGCAACCTAAATCCAAAGAGAGATATCTTCAAATCTGAATATCATAAAGGCATGGGGGTTGGTTTATATCATTCATATAGGCTAGCAGACTTTAGAGTATAATCATTGGCAGCTGTTAGGCCACTACCTAGCAACCAAGCAGAGTACCCTAGCAACCATTTTTCAAGACCTATATCTCTGCATCAGAACATTGTACAGACATGGGAGTTGGTTTATATTGGCAAGCAGCCTTTGGAGTATCATCATTGGCAGCTGCCAAGCCACTCCCTAGCAACCAAATGGATTACCCTAGCAACCGAATTGCATGACCTATATCTCTGCATCAGAACATCGTACAGACATGGCGGTTGGATTTTTTCACTCATGGTACCAAACTGGACTTCCAACATGCTAGTCATGCTAGCAGTGATTAGCTACATGCTAATAGTGATTAGCTAAGTGCTCAAATGGGCTAAGGACTCTATAACAACTACATAGTGACCATCTGTGACAACTACCATCAACCTACTAACATCATAGCAACCACCCAGGATGCCATAGCAACTGCCTAGCAACCAGCCAAAACTCCCTAGCAACTGCCTAGCAACACCTTAGCAACCAACCCAAGTACCTTAGCAACTGCCTAGCAACCACCCAGGTTACCATAGCAACCACCCGAGTTACCCTAGCAACCGCCCTAGCAACCATCATTTGGACCCTAGCAACCACCCGGGGTACCCTAGCAACCACATAGCAACACCTTAGCAACCGCCCCAATTACCTTAGCAACCACCCTGGGTACCCTAGCAACGGCCCTAGCAACCATCATGGGGACCCTAGCAACCGCCCTAGCAACCACCCCGGGTACCCTAGCAACCACATAGCAACACCCTAGCAACCACCCCGATTACCATAGCAACCACCCAGGGTACCCTAGCAACGGCCCTAGCAACCATCATGGGGACCCTAGCAACCGCCCTAGCAACCACCCCGGGTACCCTAGCAACCACATAGCAACACCCTAGCAACCGCCCCGATTACCCTAGCAACCACCCTGGGTACCCTAGCAACGGCCCTAGCAACCATCATGGGGACCCTAGCAACCGCCCTAGCAACCACCCCGAGTACCCTAGCAACCACATAGCAACACCCTAGCAACCGCCCCGATTACCCTAGCAACCACCCTGGGTACCCTAGCAACGGCCCTAGCAACCATCATGGGGACCCTAGCAACCGCCCTAGCAACCACCCCGAGTACCCTAGCAACCACATAGCAACACCCTAGCAACCGCCCCAATTACCCTAGCAACCACCCTGGGTACCCTAGCAACGGCCCTAGCAACCATTATGGGGACCATAGCAACTGCCCTAGCAACCATCCCGGGTACCCTAGCAACCACTTTTAGCAACCTAGCAACTGTTTAACAATATTTAAAAGCTGTATCGCAGCAATATAACAATTTAGAAAACACTGGCTCTGGCTTTTTGGATTCAGGCTGGCAAATAGTCTTTAAATATCACCCCATAAACTATATAGCCACATCATAGCAACCATGTAGACTACCCTAGCAACCATATAGGAATATAAAGAGCATATATCTTGGATCCACAACATCACACAGGCTTCATGTGTGGCTACCGGGAGCAGAGTTTTGCCACTGCAAGCACCACTCACATTTTCTTCAGGAAATGTACATTCTAGTGTTACTATTACTATCCCCCTTGACAAAACTTTGGCACGCTACTCCTCTAGCACTTTTTGTCGCAGACCCATGAATGAGGTGTCAAATCATGCGGCTTATTGAGGAGAGGTGTGCTATGACTTTTCTAAGCAATCTGACTTACTATAATCGTACAGCGGGCGAAGAAAATGTGAGACAATATCCCATAGACTTAACATTGGGCAAATTATCTGACTTCATATCTTTGGATCAGAAAGGCATAGAGGCTTGGAAGTGAGCTCTTTTGACTCGGCCTATCAAACAGTCCATATGTTGTGACATAACTACTTCATAGCCACGCCCTAGCAACCAATTTTAGCACCCTGGCAACTGTTTAACTACATTTAAAAGCTGTATCTCAGCAAATAACTACATAGAAACACTGGCTTGGGGTTTTTGGATTCGGGCTGGTCAATAGTTTTTAAATATCACCCCATAAACTATATAGCCACACCATAGCAACCATATAGAACACCCTAGCAACCATATAGCAATATAAAGAACTTATATCACGGCTTCACAACATCACACAGGCATCATGGGTGGCTACAGGGCGCTGAGTTTTGCCACTGCAAGCACCACTCACATTTTCTTCAGGAAATGTACATTCTAGTTAGTGGTGCTTGCCGGAGGCAAGGCATCACTATTATTATCTCACATACTTATTATTCTTATTATTATTCTTCCGTACAAATTTCGGCGCGTAACTAGTCCCGCAGTTTTCGTCACAGACCAACGAAACAGGCGTCAAATCGTGCGGCCTATTCGGGAATGGTGTGCTATGACTTTTATAAGCGTTCGGCCGTACGATGTTCGTACACCGGGCGAAATATCGGCCGAAAAATCGCATAGACAACGCATTACGGCCAACTTTGACGGATCGTAGCTCCGAGAGAGAATTTCGCAGAAACATGTGAATCACCACATTTGGAGAGGCTATCAAGCTGTGCGAGAGCATACCTCGCAGAGGGGTACAAGTTGTACCCCTGGGGCGCTAGAGACCCCCAAAGTTGCCCCATAGACATACTATGGTGAGGGATCGCCCATGAAACACTGTGTTTTTCCTACTATGGGAAATTACATAGGGATTTTGTATTGAACATAACTCAGGGTCACAGTGTCATAGAGACAAGGGGGTGGGCTCATTTGAATCAGGCAACCAATCAGTCTCTCAGGATCACTGTGAATCTATCAAGCCACGCCCTAGCAACCATATAGAGCGCCATAGCAACAAGCTCCATAGACTTCCATTGAAAAAGATAAAATGGATAACTTTGTATAGAAGTGTCATAGAAACATGAGGGTGGGCTCATTTGAGTCGGGGCAGCAAACGGCCAATCACGAATCACCTTCAACACTTCATAGCCACGCCCTAGCAACCATTTGGAGCACCCTAGCGACCCAAAGCATAGAGAGATATCTTCAAATCTGAATATCATAAAGGCATGGGGGTTGGTTTATATCATTCATATAGGCTAGCAGACTTTGGAGTATAATCATTGGCAGCTGTTAGACCACTACCTAGCAACCAACCAGAGTACCCTAGCAACCATTTCTCAAGACCTATATCTCTGCATCAGAACATTGTACAGACATGGGAGTTGGTTTATATTGGCAAGCAGCCTTTGGAGTATCATCATTGGCAGCTGCCAAGCCACTCCCTAGCAACCAAATGGATTACCCTAGCAACCGAATTGCATGACCTATATCTCTAAATCAGAACATCGTACAGACATGGCGGTTGGATTTTTTCACTCATGGTACCAAACTGGACTTCCAACATGCTTCCAACAAATAGAGTAGCCTAGCAACCAATTCGTAATTCTTATATCTTTTCAACAGAAAATCGTATTGACATTGCGGTTGGCTCTTTTGGCTCATGCTAGTAAACAGGAAATCCAGCAAGCTAGTAATGCTAAAAGTTAATAGCTACATGCTAATATCGATTAGCTAAGTGTCCAAATGGGCTAAGAACTCTATAATAACTACATAATAGCCATCTGTGACAACTACCAACCACCAAGTAACATCATAACAACCACCCGGGTTACCATAGCAACTGCCTAGCAACCACCCAGGTTACCATAGCAACCGCCTAGCAACCACCAAGAGCACCCTAGCAACACCTTAGCAACCACCAAAATTATCCTAGCAACTGCCTAGCAACCGCCTAGCAACCACCCAGGTTACCCTAGCAACCACATAGCAACACCCTAGCAACCACCCCGATTACCCTAGCAACGACCCTGGGTACCTTAGCAACGGCCCTAGCAACCATCATGGGGACCCTAGCAACCGACCTAGCAACCACCCCAGGTACCCTAGCAACCACATAGCAACACCCTAGCAACCACCCCAATTACCCTAGCAACCACCCTGGGTACCCTAGCAACGGCCCTAGCAACCATCATGGGGACCCTAGCAACCGCCCTAGCAACCACCCGGGGTACCCTAGCAACCACATAGCAACACCCTAGCAACCATACCGATTACCCTAGCAACCACCCTGGGTACCCTAGCAACGGCCCTAGCAACCATCATGGGGACCCTAGCAACCGCCCTAGCAACCACCCGGGGTACCCTAGCAACCACATAGCAACACCCTAGCAACCATACCGATTACCCTAGCAACCACCCTGGGTACCCTAGCAACGGCCCTAGCAACCATCATGGGGACCCTAGCAACCGCCCTAGCAACCACCCCGGGTACTACATAGTGACCATCTGTGACAACTACCATCAACCTAGTAACATCATAGCAACCACCCAGGATACCATAGCAACTGCCTAGCAACCAGCCAAAACTCCCTAGCAACTGCCTAGCAACACCTTAGCAACCAACCCAAGTACCTTAGCAACTGCCTAGCAACCACCCAGGTTACCATAGCAACCACCCGAGTTACCATAGCAACCGCCCTAGCAACCATCATTTGGACCCTAGCAACCACCCGGGGTACCCTAGCAACCACATAGCAACACCTTAGCAACCGCCCCAATTACCCTAGCAACCACCCTGGGTACCTTAGCAACGGCCCTAGCAACCATCATGGGGACCCTAGCAACCACCTCGGGTACCCTAGCAACCACATAGCAACACCCTAGCAACCACCCCGATTACCATAGCAACCACCCAGGGTACCCTAGCAACGGCCCTAGCAACCATCATGCCGACCCTAGCAACCGCCTTAGCAACCACCCCGGGTACCCTAGCAACCACATAGCTACACCTTAGCAACCGCCCCGATTACCCTAGCAACCACCCTTGGTACCCTAGCAACGGCCCTAGCAACCATCATGGGGACCCTAGCAACCGCCCTAGCAACCACCCCGAGTACCCTAGCAACCACATAGCAACACCCTAGCAACCGCCCCAATTACCCTAGCAACCACCCTGGGTACCCTAGCAACGGCCCTAGCAACCATCATGGGGACCATAGCAACTTCCCTAGCAACCACCCCGGGTACCCTAGCAACCACATAGCAACACCCTAGCAACCATACCGATTAGCCTAGCAACCAACCTGGGTAACCTAGCAACGGCCCTAGCAACCATCATGGGGACCCTAGCAACCGCCCTAGCAACCACCCAGGGTACCCTGGCAACCACATAACAACACCCTAGCAACCTCCGTGATTACCATATAAACCACCCTGAGAACTCTAGCAATGGCCTTAGCAACCGTCCTGAGTACACTAGCAACCACCATAGCAACCACCCAGATTACCCTAGCAACCACACTGGGTACCCTAGCAACCACCCTAGCAACCTCATTGCAACACCCTAGCAACAGAGGGGTGAGTTTTGCCACTGCAAGCACCACTCACATTTTCTTCAGGAAATGTACATTCTAGTGTTACTATTACTATTCGCCTTGACAAAACTTTGGCGTGCTACTCCTCCTGCATTTTTTGTCGCAGACCCATGAATGAGATGTCAAAACGTGCGGCTTATTGTGGAGAGGTGTGCTATGACTTTTCTAAGCAATCAGATGTACGATAATCGTACAGCGGGCGAAGAAAATATGTAAAAATATCCCATAGACTTAACATTGGAAAAATTATCTGACATCAAATCTTTGGATCAGGAAGGCATAGAGGCTTGGGAGTGGGCTCTTTTGACTCGGCCTATCAATCAGTCCATATGTAGTGACATAACTACTTCATAGCTACGCCCTAGCAACCACTTTTAGCACCCTAGCAACTGTTAAACTATAATTAAAAGCTGTATCTCAGCAAAATAACTAAATAGAAACACTAGATCTGGCTTTTTTGGATTCAGGCTGGCAAATAGTCTTTAAATATCACCCCATAAACTATATAGCCACTCCATAGCAACCATATAGTGCACCCTAGAAACCATATAGCAATATAAAGAACTTATATCACTGCTCCAAAACATCACACAGGCATCATGGGTGGCTACAGGGCGCAGAGTTTTGCCACTGCAAGCACCACTCACATTTTCTTCAGGAAATGTACATTCTAGTTATTCTTATTATTCTTTTTCTTCCGTACAAAACTTCGGCGCGTAACTCGTCCCGCAGTTTTTGTCACAGACCTACAAAAGTGGCGTCAAATCGTGCGGCCTAATCGGGAATGGTGTGCTATGACTTTTATAAGCGATCGGGTGTACGATGTTCGTACAGCGGGCGAAAAATCAGCCGAAAAAATCGCATAGACAATGCATTACGGAAAATTTTGACAGATCGTAGCTTCGAGAGAGAATTTCGCAGAAACACGTGAATCACCACATTTGAAGAGGCTATCAGGCTGTGCGAGATCATACCTCGCAGTGGGGTATAAGTTGTACCCCTGGGGCGCTAGAGCCCCCCAAAGTTGCCCCATAGACATACTACGGTGAGGGATCGCCCATGAAACACTGTGTTTTTCCTACTATGGGAAATTACATAGGGATTTTGTATTGAACATAACTCAGGATCACAGTGTCATAGAGACAAGGGGGTGGGCTCATTTGAATCAGGCAACCAATCAGTCTCTCAGGATCACTTTGAATCTATCAAGCCACGCCCTAGCAACCATAGAGAGCGCCATAGCAACAAGCTCCATAGACTTCCATTGAAAAAGATAAAATGAATAACTTTGTATAGAAGTGTCATAGAAACATGAGGGTGGGCTCATTTGAGTCGGGGCAGCAAACGGCCAATCACGAATCACCTTCAACACTTCATAGCCACGCCCTAGCAACCATTTGGAGCACCCTAGAGACCCAAATCATAGAGAGATATCTTTAAATCTGAATATCATAAAGGCATGGGGGTTGGTTTATATCATTCATATAGGCTAGCAGACTTTGGAGTATCATCATTGGCAGCTGTCAGGCCACTCCCTAGCAACCAACCAGAGTACCCTAGCAACCATTTCTCAAGACCTATATCTCTGCATCAGAACATTGTACAGACATGGGGGTTGGTTTATATTGGCAAGCACCCTTTGAAGTATCATCATTGGCAGCTGTCAGGCCTCTCCCTAGCAACCAACCAGAGTACCCTAGCAACCATTTTTCAAGACCTATATCTCTGCATCAGAACATTGTACAGACATGGGGGTTGGTTTATATTGGCAAGCAGCCTTTGGAGTATCATCATTGGCAGCTGCCAAGCCACTCCCTAGCAACCAAATGGATTACCCTAGCAACCGAATTGCATGACCTATATCTCTGCATCAGAACATCGTACAGACATGGCGGTTGGATTTTTTCACTCATGGTACCAAACTGGACTTCCAACATGCTAGTCATGCTAGCAGTGATTAGCTACATGCTAATAGTGATTAGCTAAGTGCTCAAATGGGCTAAGGACTCTATAACAACTACATAGTGACCATCTGTGACAACTACCATCAACCTAGTAACATCATAGCAACCACCCAGGATGCCATAGCAACTGCCTAGCAACCAGCCAAAACTCCCTAGCAACTGCCTAGCAACACCTTAGCAACCAACCCAAGTACCTTAGCAACTGCCTAGCAACCACCCAGGTTACCATAGCAACCACCCGAGTTACCATAGCAACCACCCTAGCAACCATCATTTGGACCCTAGCAACCACCCGGGGTACCCTAGCAACCACATAGCAACACCTTAGCAACCGCCCCAATTACCCTAGCAACCACCATGGGTACCTTACCAACGGCCCTAGCAACCATCATGGGGACCCTAGCAACCGCCCTAGCAACCACCTCGGGTACCCTAGCAACCACATAGCAACACCCTAGCAACCACCCCGATTACCATAGCAACCACCCAGGGTACCCTAGCAACGGCCCTAGCAACCATCATGGGGACCCTAGCAACCGCCCTAGCAACCATCCCGGGTTCCCTAGCAACCACATAGCAACACCCTAGCAACCGCCCCGATTACCCTAGCAACCACCCTGGATACCCTAGCAACGGCCCTAGCAACCATCATGGGGACCATAGCAACTGCCCTAGCAACCACCCCGGGTACCCTAGCAACCACATAGCAACACCCTAGCAACCATACCGATTACCCTAGCAACCAACCTGGGTAACCTAGCAACGGCCCTAGCAACCATCATGGGGACCCTAGCAACCGCCCTAGCAACCACCCAGGGTACCCTGGCAACCACATAACAACACCCTAGCAACCTCCCTGATTACAATATAAACCACCCTGAGAACCCTAGCAATGGCCTTAGCAACCGTCCTAAGTACACTAGCAACCACCATAGCAACCACCCAGATTACCCTAGCAACCACACTGGGTACCCTAGCAACCACCCTAGCAACCTCATTGCAACACCCTAGCAACAGAGGGGTGAGTTTTGCCACTGCAAGCACCACTCACATTTTCTTCAGGAAATGTACATTCTAGTTATTCTTATAATGATTATTATAGATCCGTACAAATTTCGGCGCGTAACTAGTCCCGCAGTTTTTGTCACAGACCAACGAAACAGGCGTCAAATCGTGCGCCCTAATCGGGAATGGTGTGCTATGACTTTTATAAGCGATCGGGCGTACGATGTTCGTCCGGCGGGCGAAAAATCGGGCGATCAAACCCATAGACTTAACATTGGGGTCAACTTTGACGGATCGTAGCTCCGAGAGACAATTTCGCAGAAACACGTGAATCACCACATTTGGAGAGACTATCAGGCTGTGCGAGAACATACCCCGCATTGGGGTATAAGTTGTACCCCTGGGGCGCAAGAGACCCCCAAATTTGCCCCTAATACAAAGTATAGGGAGGGCCACTATGGGAAATTACATAGGGATTTTGTATTGAACATAACTCAGGATCACAGTGTCATAGAGACAAGGGGGTGGGCTCATTTGAATCAGGCAACCAATCAGTCTCTCAGGATCACTGTGAATCTATCAAGCCACGCCCTAGCAACCATACAGAGCGCCATAGCAACAAGCTCCATAGACTTCCATTGAAAAAGATAAAATGAATAACTTTGGATAGAAGTGTCATAGAAACATGAGGGTGGGCTCGTTTGACTCGGGGCAGCAAACGGCCAATCACGAATCACCTTCAACACTTCATAGCCACGCCCTAGCAACCATTAAGAGCACCCTAGCAACCTAAATCCAAAGAGAGATATCTTCAAATCTGAATATCATAAAGGCATGGGGGTTGGTTTATATCATTCATATAGGCTAGCAGACTTTAGAGTATAATCATTGGCAGCTGTTAGGCCACTACCTAGCAACCAACCAGAGTACCCTAGCAACCATTTTTCTAGACCTATATCTCTGCATTAGAACATTGTACAGACATGGGGGTTGGTTTATATTGGCAAGCAGCCTTTGGAGTATCATCATTGGCAGCTGCCAAGCCACTCCCTAGCAACCAAATGGAGTACCCTAGCAACCATTTTGCATGACCTATATCTCTGCATCAGAACACCGTACAGACATGGCGCTTGGTTTTTTGACTCATGCTAGCACACTGGACATCCAACATGCTAGTCATGCTAGCAGTGATTAGCTACATGCTAATAAGGATTAGCTAAGTGGTCAAATGGGCTAAGAACTCTATAAAAACTACATAGTGACCATCTGTGACAACTACCAACAACCTAGTAACATCATAGCAACCACCCAGGATACCATAGCAACTGCCTAGCAACCAGCCAAAACTCCCTAGCAACTGCCTAGCAACACCTTAGCAACCAACCCAAGTACCTTAGCAACTGCCTAGCAACCACCCAGGTTACCATAGCAACCACCCGAGTTACCATAGCAACCGCCCTAGCAACCATCATTTGGACCCTAGCAATCACCCAGGGTACCCCAGCAACCATATAGCAAAACCTTAGCAACCGCCCCAATTACCCTAGCAACCACCCTGGGTACCTTAGCAACGGCCCTAGCAACCATCATGGGGACCCTAGCAACCGCCCTAGCAACCACCCCGGGTACCCTAGCAACCACATAGCAACCACCCCAATTACCATAGCAACCACCCAGGGTACCCTAGCAACGGCCCTAGCAACCATCATGGGGAACCTAGCAACCGCCCTGGCAACCACCCCGGGTACCCTAGCAACCACATAGCAACACCCTAGCAACCGCCCCAATTACCCTAGCAACCACCCTGGGTACCCTAGCAACGGCCCTAGCAACCATCATGGGGACCCTAGCAACCGCCCTAGCAACCACCCAGGGTACCCTAGCAACCACATAACAACACCCTAGCAACCTCCCTGATTACCATATAAATCACCCTGAGAACCCTAGCAATTGCCTTAGCAACCGTCCTGAGTACACTAGCAACCACCATAGCAACCACCCAGATTACCCTAGCAACCACACTGGGTACCCTAGCAACCACCCTAGCAACCTCATTGCAACACCCTAGCAACAGAGGGGTGAGTTTTGCCACTGCAAGCACCACTCACATTTTCTTCAGGAAATGTACATTCTAGTTATTATTATTATTATTATTATTAGGGCTCAAGCCTGGAGGGCGAGAGCCCTATTGTTTTCCTTAGGATTATTTGTTATCATTATTATTATTAGGGCTCAAGCCCGAAGGGGCGAAGAGCCCTATTGTTCCCCTAAGGATTATTCTTGTTAGGGCCCGAGCACCGATGGTGTGAGGACCCTCTTGGAATTGCTTCGTTTATTATAAGTCCAGGCCTGAACAGATCTGAAGGCCAATATTCCATCGGGTGTGGCAAAATGGCTCGATAGCGCCACCTATACACTTTCAACGGAGTGCACCTTGAGCTATGTTTCACGTACATGTACAAAAATTGGTACACACATGTAACACACCAATACCTACAAAAAAGTCTCTTGGTACGAAATCCTAATCCCAACAGGAAGTCGGTTATTTTGAATTTTCCCTGCAAAATTGGTGTTGTTTTTGCCATTTTCAGGGGTTGTACTTTAACGAACTCCTCCTAGAGATTTATTCAGATGAACACCAAACTTGGTCAGTGTAATATAAAGCCATTTGCGATGTTAAATTGCGAAGGATTAGAGGTTTCGTTAAAGGGCGTGTCCATGGTGGCCTGACAAATTTCGATGTTTCGCTATGAAAAAGGAAGTTGCTGTAACTCAGACATACAATGTCCAATCTGCCCCAAACTTCACATGTTAGATAAGATTTTTGACCTGAACAGATCTACATGCCAATATTCAGTTATAGTCATAGCGCCACCTATTGGCAACAGGAAGTGAAATATTTTACACTGCGACAAACTACTCCTAGAAATTTTATGACATTAATGTTATTTTTGTGGTCAGTCTAATCTAAAGACCTGTGTGATGTTTAGTTGTGAAGATCTTGAGTTTTCGTTAAAAGGCGTGTCCATGGCGCCGTGACAAAATTCGATGTGTCGCCATGGGAATAAAAGATGTTATAACTCAGGCATAAAATGTCCGATCTTGCCCAAACTTCACATGTGTGATAAGGGTCCTGGCCTGAACAGATCTGAAGGCCAATATTCCATTAGGTGTGGCAAAATGGCTCGATAGCGCCACCTTTACACTTTCAACTGAGTGCATATACACTTTCAACGGAGTGCGCCTCAAGCTATGTTTCACGTACATGTAAAAAAATTGGTACACACATGTAACACATCAATATCTACGAAAAAGTCTCTTGGTACAAAATCCGAATCCAAACAGGAAGTCAGTTATTTAGAATGTTCTCTGCAAAATTGGTGTTGTTTTTGGCATTTTCAGGGGTTGTACTTTAACGAACTCCTCCTAGAGATTTATTCAGATCACCATCAAACTTGGTCAGTTAAATCTAAAGGCCTTTGCCAAGTTAAATTGGGAAGATCTTGAGATTTCGTTAAAGGGCGTGTCCATGGCAGCCTGACAAATTTTGATGTTTCGCCATGAAAAAGGAAGTTGCTGTAACTCAGACATACAATGTCCAATCTGCCCCAAACTTCGCATGTTAGATAAGACTTCTGCCCTTAACAGATCCACATGCCCATATTCACTTTTAGTCATAGCGCCACCTGCTGGCAACAGGAAGTGGCATATTTTACGCAGTGACAAAGTACTCCAAGAAATCTTTTGACATTAATGTATTTTTTGTGGTCAGTCTAATCTTAAGGCCTGTGCAATGTTAAATTATGGAGATCTTGAGTTTTTGTTAAAGGGTGTGTCCATGGCACCATGACAAAATTTGATGTCTCGCCACAGCAAAAGAAGTTGTTGTAACTCAGGCATAAAATGTCCGATCTTCCCCAAACTTCACATTTGTGATAAGAGTCCTGGCCTGAACACATCTGAAGGCCAATATTCCATTATAATGATAGCGCCACCTGCTGTTAACAAGAAGACTGGCACATATAAATGATTTTGACATATTCCACTTATATTTACGACTTTAAATGCATATATCTCGCCGTTCGCCAATTTACTAAAGCCTCTCGCTGGCGGTGAGCCCGGGTGCGAGGGCCCGTTCATCGCTGCTTGCAGCTTTAATTATTAGGGCCCGAGCACCGATGGTGTGAGGACCCTCTTGGAATTGCTCCGTTTATTATTATTATTATTATTATTATTATTATTATTATTATTATTATTATTATTATTCTCTAAGATGAATCACATTTTTGAGAGCGTAAACATGCTCGAAAAGTCATGAAACTTTGCACACACCTCAGAACTGGCAAAAATTTACGTCTGATATGGGTTTCAGAAGTGGGTGTGGCAAAATGGCTCGACAGCGCCACCTATACACGTTCAACGGTGTGCGCCTCGAGCTACGTTTCACGTACATGTATGAAAATTGGTATACACATGTATCTCTCCAATACCTACAAAAAAGTCTCTTGGAGCAAAATCCGAGACCCAACAGGAAGTCGGTTATTTTTAATTTTATGAGCAAATTTTGTGTCATTTTTGTCATTTCCATGCGTTGTATTTTAACGAACTCCTCCCAGAGATTAATTCAGATCAACACCAAAGTTGGTATGCCTAATCTAAAGGCCTTTGCGATGTTAAATTGCGAAGATTTTGAGTTTTCGTTATAGGGCGTGTCCGTGGCGGCCTGGCGAATTTCGATGATTCGCCATGAAAAATGAAGTTTCTATAACTCGGACATACAATGTCCAATCTGCCCCAAACTTCACATGTTTGATGAGACTCCGAACCTGAACAGATTGACATGCCCATATTCAGTTATAGTCATAGCGCCACCTATTGGCAACAGGAAGTGACATATTTTACACTGCGACTAACTACTCCTAGATATTTTATGACATCAATGTCTTTTTTGTGGTCAGTCTAATCTAAAGGCCTGTGCGATGTTAAGTTGTGAAGATCTTGAGTTTTCGTTAAGGGGCGTGTCCATGGCGCCGTGACAAAATTCAAAGTCTCGCCATGGGAATAAAAGATGTTATAACTCAGGCATAAAATGTCCGATCTTCCCCAAACTTCACATGTTTGATAAAAGTCCTGGCCTGAACAGATCTGAAAGCCAATATTCCATCGGGTGTGGCAAAATGGCTCGATAGCGCCACCTATACACTTTCAAAGGAATGCGCC
The DNA here is from genome assembly GCF_963082965.1 of Carassius carassius. NCBI lineage: Eukaryota > Metazoa > Chordata > Actinopteri > Cypriniformes > Cyprinidae > Carassius > Carassius carassius. The sequence continues at coordinate 25,795,139 of NC_081766.1, read as the reverse complement.
TCGATCTATGTTTCACGTACATGTACAAAAATTGGTACACACATGTAACACACCAATACCTACAAAAAAGTATCTTGGTACGAAATCCTAATCCCAACAGGAAGTCGATTATTTTGAATTTTCCCTGCAAAATTGGTGTTGTTTTTGCCATTTTTAGGGGTTGTACTTTAACGAACTCCTCCTAGAGATTTATTCAGATGAACACCAAACTTGGTCAGTGTAATCTAAAGCCCTTTGCGATGTTAAATTGCGAAGGACTTGAGGTTTCGTTAAAGGGCGTGTCCATGGCGGCCTGACAAATTTCGATGTTTCGCCATGAAAAAGGAAGTTGCTGTAACTCAGACATACAATGTCCAATCTGCCCCAAACTTCACATGTTGGATAAGACTCTTGACCTGAACAGATCTACATGCCAATATTCAGTTATAGTCATAGCGCCACCTATTGGCAACAGGAAGTGAAATATTTTACACTGCGACAAACTACTCCTAGAAATTTTATGACATCAATGTTATTTTTGTGGTCAGTCTAATCTAAAGACCTGTGTGATGTTTAGTTGTGAAGATCTTGAGTTTTCGTTAAAAGGCGTGTCCATGGCGCCGTGACGAAGTTCGATGTGTCGCCATGGGAATAAAAGATGTTATAACTCAGGCATAAAATGTCCGATCTTGCCCAAACTTCACATGTGTGATAAGGGTCCTGGCCTGAACAGATCTGAAGGCCAATATTCCATTGGGTGTGGCAAAATGGCTCGATAGCGCCACCTATACACTTTCAACTGAGTGCATAAACACTTTCAACGGAGTGCGCCTCAAGCTATGTTTCACGTACATGTACAAAAATCGGTACACACATGTAACACACCAATATCTACGAAAAAGTCTCTTGGTTCGAAATCCGAATCCAAACAGGAAGTCAGTTATTTAGAATGTTCTCTGCAAAATTGGTGTTGTTTTTGGCATTTTCAGGGGTTGTACTTTAACGAACTCCTCCTAGAGATTTATTCAGATCAACATCAAACTTGGTCAGTTAAATCTAAAGGCCTTTACGAAAGTTAAATTGGGAAGATCTTGAGATTTCGTTAAAGGGGATGTCCATGGCGGCCTGACAAATTTTGATGTTTCGCCATGAAAAAGGAAGTTGCTGTAACTCAGACATACAATGTCCAATCTGCCCCAAACTTCGCATGTTAGATAAGACTTCTGCCCTTAACAGATCTACATGCCCATATTCAATTATAGTCATAGTGCCACCTGCTGGCAACAGGAAGTGACATATTTTACGCTGAGACAAACTACTCCTAGAGATTTTTTGACATTAATGTATTTTTGTGGTCAGTCTAATCTAAAGGCCTGTGTAATGTTAAATTGTGGCAATCTTGAGTTTTTGTTAAAGAGCGTGTCCATGGCAAAAATGACTAAATTTGATGTCTCGCCACAGCAAGAGAAGTTGTTGTAACTCAGGCATAAAATGTCCGATCTTGCCCAAACTTCACATGTGTGATAAGGGTCCTGGCCTGAACAGATCTGAAGTCCAATATTCCATTGGGTGTGGCAAAATGGCTCGATAGCGCCACCTATACACTTTCAACTGAGTGCATATATACTTTCAACGGAGTGCGCCTCAAGCTATGTTTCACGTACATGTACAAAAATCGGTACACACATGTAACACACCAATATCTACGAAAAAGTCTCTTGGTATGAAATCCGAATCCAAACAGGAAGTCAGTTATTTAGAATGTTCTCTGCAAAATTGGTGTTGTTTTTGGCATTTTCAGGGGTTGTACCTTAACGAACTCCTCCTAGAGATTTATTCAGATCAACATCAAAGTTGGTCAGTTAAATCTAAAGGCCTTTGCGAAGTTAAATTGGGAAGATCTTGAGATTTCGTTAAAGGGAGTGTCCATGGCGGCCTGACAAATTTTGATGTTTCGCCATGAAAAAGGAAGTTGCTGTAACTCAGACATACAATGTCCAATCTGCCCCAAACTTCGCATGTTAGATAAGACTTCTGCCCTTAACAGATCTACATGCCCATATTCAATTATAGTCATAGTGCCACCTGATGGCAACAGGAAGTGACATATTTTACGCTGAGACAAACTACTCCTAGAGATATTTTGACATTAATGTATTTTTGTGGTCAGTCTAATCTAAAGGCCTGTGTAGTGTTAAATTGTGGCAATCTTGAGTTTTTGTTAAAGAGCGTGTCCATGGCAAAAATGACAAAATTTGATGTCTCGCCACAGCAAGAGAAGTTGTTGTAACTCAGGCATAAAATGTTTGATTCAATTCAATTCAATTCAAGTTTATTTGTATAGCGCTTTTTACAATACAAATCGTTACAAAGCAACTTTACAGAAAATTATGTTTCTACAATATTTAGTAGTAGCTAGTAGTTTGTGCACGTTTGACAGGATTTTAGAAAAATAAAAATAATAATAATAATAATACAAGACGTAGTCAGCTAGATGATGAACTATCAATATTATTAATTAATAGTAATTATAGGATGCAGTCACACATGTAGCAATAATTGTTAGTTCTGTTTGTTGATTCAAGGTTAGCATCATCTGGGGTCCTCTGAGGGTCAGCATCATCTCTTCTCAGGTGTTCTGGATCCAGACTGGAGCTTGTGTAAATCCTAGTTACCACGGGATGTAAATCCCGTGGCAAAACATAGAAACAAAATAGAGACATCATTAGCATAGCTGCTGATCCAACAAAGTAAAATTTGTTTAACCCAAGCTAAAGAATAAAAATGCAGATGCAACTACACTCACAATTTAAGAGATACATTATTCGAATGCTTGGCGAAAGAGATGCGTTTTTAATCTAGATTTAAACAGAGAGAGTGTGTCTGAACCCCGAACATTATCAGGAAGGCTATTCCAGAGTTTGGGAGCCAAATGTGAAAAAGCTCTACCTCCTTTAGTGGACTTTGCTATCCTAGGAACTACCAAAAGTCCAGCGTTTTGTGACCTTAGGGTGCGTGATGGGTTGTAGCGTGGTAGAAGGCTAGTTAGGTACGCAGGAGCTAAACCATTTAGGGCCTTATAGGTAAGTAATGATAATTTGTAACTGATACGGAACTTAATAGGTAGCCAGTGCAGAGACTGTAAAATTGGGGTAATATGATCATATTTTCTTGACCTGGTAAGGACTCTAGCTGCTGCATTTTGGACTACCTGTAGCTTGTTTATTGACGAAGCAGGACAACCACCTAGAAGTGCATTACAATAGTCCAGTCTAGAGGTCATGAAAGCATGAACTAGCTTTTCTGCATCAGAAACAGATAACATGTTTCGTAGTTGGCAATGGAAGAATGCGGTTTTTGTAACATTGGAAATATGATTTTCAAAAGACAAATTGCTGTCCAATATAACACCCAGATTTCTGACTGTAGAGGAAGTAACAGTACATCCGTCTAGTTGCAGATTGTAATCTACAAGATTCTGTGTGGTGTTTTTTGGTCCAATAATTAATATCTCTGTAATTATTTGTCCAATCCAATCTTTTACATTTTTAACACACTCTGTTAGCTTAGATCATTGGGAAGTTTCATCTGGTCTCGTTGAAATATATAGCTGAGTATCATCAGCATAACAGTGGAAGCTAATTCCGTATTTTCTAATAATATTACCAAGGGGCAACATGTATATTGAAAATAGAAGGGGACCTAGGACGGATCCTTGTGGCACTCCATATTATACTGATGATAAATGAGATGACACCCCATTTAAGTAAACAAAATGGTAGCGATCGGACAGGTAGGATCTAAACCATCTTAGAGCCTGCCCTTGAATACCTGTATAGTTTTGTAATCGATCTATGAGTATGTCATGATCTATGGTGTCGAACGCAGCACTAAGATCAAGTAAGACTAGAAATGAGATGCAGCCTTGATCTGACGCAAGAAGCAGGTCATTTGTAATTTTAACAAGTGCAGTTTCTGTGCTATGGTGGGGCCTAAAACCTGACTGAAATTCTTCATACAGATCATTTTTATGCAGGAAGGTGCTCAATTGAGCAGACACAACTTTTTCAAAAATTTTAGACATAAATGGAAGATTTGAAATAGGCCTATAATTTGCCAGTACACTAGGATCTAGTTTTGGTTTCTTAATAAGAGGCTTGATAACTGCCAGCTTGAATGGTTTTGGGACGTGACCTAAAGATAACGACGAGTTAATGATATTGAGAAGCGGTTCTTCAGCTACAGGTAACAGCTCTTTTAGTAATTTAGTGGGTACAGGATCTAATAAACATGTTGTTGGTTTAGATACAGTGATAAGTTTATTTAGCTCTTCCTGTCCTATATTTGTAAAGCACTGCAGTTTATCTTTGGGTGCGATGGATGAAACTGAAGTGTTAGACGCTGTAGAATCTACATTCGCTATTGTATTTCTAATGTTATCTATTTTATCAGTGAAGAAATTCATAAAGTCATTACTATTTAACGTTGGTGGAATATTTGAATCAGGTGGCGTCTGGTAATTTGTTAATTTAGCCACTGTGCTAAATAAAAACCTTGGATTGTTTTGGTTATTTTCAATGAGTTTGTGGATATGCTCTGCCCTAGCAGTTTTTTAGAGCCTGTCTATACCTGGACATACTGTTTTTCCATGCAATTTTAAAAACTTCCAAGTTAGTTTTTCTCCATTTGCGTTCAAGACTACGAGTTACTTTCTTGAGAGAGTGAGTATTACTGTTATACCATGGCACAGTACGTTTTTCTCTAACCTTTTTCAATTTGATGGGGGCAACAGCTTCTAATGTATTAGAGAAAATAGTGCCCATGTTGTCAGTAATTTCGTCTAATTCATGTGTATTTTTGGGTACAAATAGCAGTTGAGATAGATCAGGCAGGTTATTTGCAAATCTGTCTTTGGTGGCTGGAACAATAGTTCTGCCCAGACGGTAACGCTGAGACATATAGTTAATATCAGTTATACGCAGCATGCACGATACAAGGAAATGGTCTGTAATATCATCACATTGGGGTACAATATCTATAGCAGTAAGATCGATTCCATGCGATATAATTAGATCTAGTGTATGATTAAAACGATGAGTGGGCCCGGTGACATTTTGCTTGACTCCAAAGGAGTTTATTAGGTCAGTAAACGCAAGTCCTAATGTATCATTTGCATTATCAACGTGAATATTAAAATCTCCCATGATTAGCGCCTTATCAACTGTAACTAGAAGGTCTGAGAGGAAATCTGCAAATTCTTTTAGGAATTCTGTATACGGCCCTGGTGGTCTATACACAGTAGCCAGAGCAAGAGATACATTAGATTTCTTTTGCATGTCTGACAGTGTAACATTTAGCAGAAGTACTTCAAAAGAGTTAAACCTGTATCCTGTTTTCTGGGTAACATTGAGAATATCACTATATATTGTTGCAACACCTCCTCCACGACCAGTCTGACGGGGCTCATGCTTATAACAGTAGTTTGGTGGAGTAGACTCATTTAGACCAAAATAATCATTTGGTTTTAGCCAGGTTTCAGTCAAGCAGAGTACATCAAAACTATTTTCTGTGATCATTTCATTTACAATAACTGCTTTGGGTGTGAGTGATCTAATATTTATGAGCCCAAACTTTAAAAATTGTTTTTGTTCATTTACTTTACATTTTTCTGGTTTAATTACGATAAGATTTTTTCTAGATCCTACATTATATTTTGACCTCACTATTCGGGGAACAGACACAGTCTTAATAGTTTTTACAGCACAAGTACTTTTATCATTTAAGCGGGTGGAACAAAACTCATCATAATAGTTATTAGAGAATTGTCTTACTAGTCACATGGAGCGAAGTGTCCTGGAGATGTTGTCAGAGAGCAGCTCCGCTCCGATTCTGCTGGGGTGTAATCCATCAGCGCGAAACAGCCTAGGACGCTCCCAGAAAAGATTCCAGTTATTAACAAATAGCAGTTTCTGTTCTTTACACCATGACAACAGCCATTCATTTAAAGCAAAAAGTCTACTGAACCTTTCGTGTCCTCGTCGATACGTGGGCAGTGGTCCTGACACGACGATCGTTGCTGCGGGCGTCGTGCTGCGAACCGTCTCGATCAGGCTGCTGAAGTCCCTCTTCAGCGTCTCCATCTGCTGCAGCGTGGTGTCGTTAACCCCGGCGTGAAGCACGACCGCTCTGGGGCTCTCGTCGACCTTCAGGATCGCGGGTATCTGCGCAGAAACATCGAGAACACGAGCACCAGGCAAACAATGAGTGTGCACTTTACCTTCGGCTAACGTAGCACTTACGTGTCGGACGATGGAGTCTCCGATGATCACAGCGTCGCGTCCTGTCTCGCGGAGGGGAGCGAAGCGGTTCCGGATGGAGATGTCGTTTGATCTTCCCCAAACTTCACATGTTCGATAAGAGTGCAGCCCTGAACACATCTGAAGGCCAATATTCCATTATAATGATAGCGCCACCTGCTGGCAACAGAAAGATTGGCACATATATGGAATAAACTTTGATATATTCCACTTATATTTATGAGTTTAAATGCATATTTCTCACCGTTCACCTATTTACTAAAGCCACTCGCTGCCGGTGAGCCCGGGTGCGAGGGCCCGTTCATCGCTGCTTGCAGCTTTAATTATTATTATTATTAGGGCCCGAGCACCGATGGTGTGAGGACCCTCTTGGAATTGCTCCGTTTATTATTATTATTATTATTATTATTATTATTATTATTATTATTATTATTATTATTATTATTATTATTATTATTATTATTATTATTATTATTCTCTAAGATGAATCGCATTTTTGAGAGCCTAAACATGCTCGAAAAGTCATGAAACTTTGCACACACCTCAGAACTGGCGAAAATTTACTTCTGATATGGGTTTCAGAAGTGGGTGTGGCAAAATGGCTCGACAGCGCCACCTATACACGTTCAATGGTGTGCGCCTCGAGCTACGTTTCATGTACATGTATGAAAATTGGTATACACATGTATCTCTCCAATACCTACAAAAAAGTCTCTTGGAGCAAAATCCGAAACCCAACAGGAAGTCGGTTATTTTTAATTTTATGAGCAAATTTTGTGTCATTTTTGTCATTTCCATGCGTTGTATTTTAACGAACTCCTCCTAGAGATTAATTCAGATCAACACCAAAGTTGGTATGCCTAATCTAAAGGCCTTTGCGATGTTAAATTGCGAAGATTTTGAGTTTTCGTTAAAGGGCGTGTCCGTGGCGGCCTGGCGAATTCCGATGATTCGCCATGAAAAATGAAGTTGCTATAACTCAGACATACAATGTCCAATCTGCCCCAAACTTCACATGCTTGATGAGACTCCGAACCTGAACAGATTGACATGCCCATATTCAGTTATAGTCATAGCACCACCTATTGGAAACAGGAAGTGACATATTTTACACTGCGACTAACTACTCCTAGAAATTTTATGACATCAATGTCTTTTTTGTGGTCAGTCTAATCTAAAGGCCTGTGCGATGTTAAGTTGTGAAGATCTTGAGTTTTCGTTACAAGGCGTGTCCATGGCACCGTGACGAAGTTCGATGTCTCGCCATGGGAATAAAAGATGTTATAACTCAGCCATAAAATGTCCGATCTTCCCCAAACTTCACATGTGTGATAAGAGTCTTGGCCTGAACACATCTGTAGGCCAATATTCCATCGGGTGTGGCAAAATGGCTCGATAGCGCCACCTATACACTTTCAACATAGCGCGCCTCGAGCTCCGTTTCCCGTACATGTACAAAAATCGGTACACACATGTAACACACCAATACCTAAAAAAAAAGTCTCTTGGTACGAAATCCGAAACCCAACAGGAAGTCGTTTATTTTTAATTTTATGAGCAAATTTTGTGTCATTTTTGTCATTTCCATGCGTTGTATTTTAACGAACTCCTCCTAGAGATTCATTCAGATCAACACCAAAGTTGGTATGCCTAATCTAACGGCCCTTGTGATGTTAAATTGCGAAGGACTTGAGGTTTCGTTAAAGGGCGTGTCCATGGCGGCCTGACAAATTTCGATGTTTCGCCGTGAAAAAGGAAGTTGCTATAACTCAGACATACAATGTCCAATCTGCCCAAAACTTCACATGTTTAATACGACTCCTGACCTGAACATATTTACATGCCCATATTCAGTTATAGTCATAGCGCCACCTATTGGCAACAGGAAGTGAAATATTTTACACTGCGACAAACTACTCCTAGAAATTTTATGACATCAATGTTATTTTTGTGGTCAGTCTAATCTAAAGACCTGTGTGATGTTTAGTTGTGAAGATCTTGAGTTTTCGTTAAAAGGCGTGTCCATGGCGCCGTGACGAAGTTCGATGTGTCGCCATGGGAATTAAAGATGTTATAACTCAGGCATAAAATGTCCGATCTTGCCCAAACTTCACATGTGTGATAAGAGTCCTGGCCTGAACAGATCTGAAGGCCAAAATTCCAGTGGGTGTGGCAAAATGGCTCGATAGCGCCACCTATACACTTTCAACTGAGTGCATATACACTTTCAACGGAGTGCGCCTCAAGCTATGTTTCACGTACATGTACAAAAATCGGTACACACATGTAACACACCAATATCTATGAAAAAGTCTCTTGGTACGAAATTCGAATCCAAACAGGAAGTCAGTTATTTAGAATTTTCTCTGCAAAATTGGTGTTGTTTTTGGCATTTTCAGAGGTTGTACTTTAACGAACTCCTCCTAGAGATTTATTCAAATCAACACCAAACTTGGTCAGTTAAATCTAAAGGCCTTTGCGAAGTTAAATTGGGAAGATCTTGAGATTTCGTTAAAGGGAGTGTCCATGGCGGCCTGACAAATTTTGATGTTTGGCCATGAAAAAGGAAGTTGCTGTAACTCAGACATACAATGTCTAATCTGCCCCAAACTTCACATGTTAGATAAGACTTCTGCCCTTAACAGATCTACATGCCCATATTTAATTATAGTCATAGCGCCACCTGCTGGCAACAGGAAGTGACATATTTTACGCTGAGACAAACTACTGCTAGAGATTTTTTGACATTAATGTATATTTGTGGTCAGTCTAATCTAAAGGCCTGTGTAATGTTAAATTGTGGCAATCTTGAGTTTTTGTTAAAGAGCGTGTCCATGGCAAAAATGACAAAATTTGATGTCTCGCCACAGCAAGAGAATTTGTTGTTGTAACTCAGGCATAAAATGTTTGATCTTCCCCAAACTTCACATGTTCGATAAGAGTGCAGCCCTGAACACATCTTAAGGCCAATATTCCATTGTAATGATAGTGCCACCTGCTGGCAACAGGAAGATTGGCACATATATGGAATAAACGTTGATATATTCTACTTATATTTATGAGTTTAAACGCATATTTCTCACCGTTCACCTCTTTACTAAAGCCACTCGCTGCCGGTGAGCCCGGGTGCGAGGGCCCGTTCATCGCTGCTTGCAGCTTTAATTATTATTATTATTCTTCTCCAGAATGAATCGCATTTCTGAGGGCCTAAACATACTCAAAAAGTCATGAAACTTTGCACACACCTCAGAACCGGCAAAAATGTACATCTGATATGGGTTTCAGAAGTGGGTGTGGCAAAATGGCTCGACAGCGCCACCTATACATGTTCAACGGTGTGCGCCTCGAGCTATGTTTCACGTACATGTATGAAAATCGGTATACACATGTATCTCTCCAATACCTACAAAAAAGTCTCTTGGAGCAAAATCCGAAACACAACAGGAAGTCAGTTATTTTTAATTTTATGAGCAAATTTTGTGTCATTTTTGTCATTTCCATGCGTTGTATTTTAACGAACTCCTCCTAGAGATTCATTCAGATCAACACCAAAGTTGGTATGCCTAATCTAAAGGCCTTTGCGATGTTAAATTGCGAAGATTTTGAGTTTTCGTTAAAGGGCGTGTCCGTGGCGGCCTGGCGAAATTCGATGATTCGCCATGAAAAATGGAGTTGCTATAACTCAGACATACAATGTCCAATGTGCCCAAAACTTCAGATGTTTAATAAGACTCCTGACCTGAACATATTTACATGCCCATATTCAGTTATAGTCATAGCGCCACCTATAGGCAACAGGAAGTGACATATTTTACACTTCGACAGACTACTCCTAGAAATTTTTTGACATCAATGTCTTTTTTATGGTCAGTATAATCTAAAGGCCTGTGCAATGTTAAATTGTGAAGATCTTGAGTTTTCGTTAAGGGGCGTGTCCATGGCGCCGTGACAAAATTCAAAGTCTCGCCATGGGAATAAAAGATGTTATAACTCAGGCATAAAATGTCCGATCTTCCCCAAACTTCACATGTGTGATAAAAGTCCTGGCCTGAACAGATCTGAAGGCCAATATTCCATCGGGTGTGGCAAAATGGCTCGACAGCGCCACCTGTACACTTTCAACGGAGTGCACCTCGAGCTATGTTTCACGTACATGTACAAAAATTGGTACAAACATGTAACACACCAATACCTACAAAAAAGTCTCTTGGTACGAAATCCTAATCCCAACAGGAAGTCGGTTATTTAGAATTTTCCCTGCAAAATTGGTGTTGTTTTTGACATTTTCAGGGGTTGTACTTTAACGAACTCCTCCTAGAGATTTATTCAGATGAACACCAAACTTGGTCAGTGTAATCTAAAGCCATTTGCGATGTTAAATTGCGAAGGACTTGAGGTTTCGTTACAGGGCGTGTCCATGGCGGCCTGACAAATTTCGATGTTTCGCCATGAAAAAGGAAGTTGCTGTAACTCAGACATACAATGTCCAATCTGCCCCAAACTTCAAATGTTGGATAAGACTCTTGACCTGAACAGATCTACATGCAAATATTCAGTTATAGTCATAACGCCACCTATGGGCAACAGGAAGTGAAATATTTTACACTGCGACAAACTACTCCTAGAAATTTTATGACATCAATGTTATTTTTGTGGTCAGTCTAATCTAAAGACCTGTGTGATGTTTAGTTGTGAAGATCTTGAGTTTTCGTTAAAAAGCGTGTCCATGGCGCCGTGACGAAGTTTGATGTGTCGCCATGGGAATGAAAGATGTTATAACTCAGGCATAAAATATCCGATCTTGCCCAAACTTCACATGTGTGATAAGGGTCCTGGCCTGAACAGATCTGAAGGCCAATATTCCATTGGGTGTGGCAAAACGGCTCGATAGCGCCACCTATACACTTTCAACTGAGTGCATATACCCTTTCAATGGAGTGCGCCTCAAGCTATGTTTCACTTACATGTACAAAAATTGGTACACACATGTAAGACACCAATATCTACAATAAAGTCTCTTGGTACGAAATCCGAATCCAAACAGGAAGTCAGTTATTTAGAATTTTCTCTGCAAAATTGGTGTTGTTTTTGGCATTTTCAGGGGTTGTACTTTAACAAACTCCTCCTAGAGATTTATTCAGATCAACACCAAACTTGGTCAGTTAAATCTAAAGGCCTTTGCGATGTTAAATTGCGAAGATCTTGAGGTTTCGTTAAAGGGCGTGTCCATGGCGGCCTGACAAATTTCGGTGATTCGCCATGAAAGAGGAAGTTGCTGTAACTCAGACATACAATGTCCAATCTGCCCCAAACTTCACATGTTAGATTAGACTTCTGCCCTTCACAGATCAACATGCCCAAATTCAGTTATAGTCATAGCGCCACCTGCTGGCAACAGGAAGTGACATGTTTTATGCTGCAACAAACTATTCTTAGAAATTTTTTGACATTAATGTATTTTTTGAGGTCAGTCTAATCTAAAGGCCTGTACAATGTTAAATTGTGGAGATCTTGAGTTTTTGTTAAAGGACGTGTCCATGGCAAAAATGACAAAATTTGATGTCTCGCCACAGCAAGAGAAGTTGTTGTAACTCAGGCATAAAATGTTCGATCTTCCCCAAACTTCACATGTTCGATAAGAGTCCTGGCCTGAACACATCTGAAGGCCAATATTCCATTATAATGATAGCGCCATTTGCTGGCAACAGGAAGATTGGCACATATATGGAGTAAACTTTGATATATGCCACTTATATTTATGACTTTAAATGCATATTTCTCACCGTTCACCTTTTTACTAAAGCCACTCGCTGGCGGTGAGCCCGGGTGCGAGGGCCCGTTCATCGCTGCTTGCAGCTTTAATTATTATTATTATTAGGGCCCGAGCACCGATGGTGTGAGGACCCTCTTGGAATTGCTCCGTTTATTATTAGGGCCCGAGCACCGATGGTGTGAGGACCCTCTTGGAATTGCTCCGTTTATTATTATTATTATTATTATTATTATTATTATTATTATTCTCCAAGATGAATCGCATTTTTGAGAGCCTAAACATGCTCGAAAAGTCATGAAACTTTGCACACACCTCAGAACTGGCGAAAATTTACGTCTGATATGGGTTTCAGAAGTGGGTGTGGCAAAATGGCTCGACAGCGCCACCTATACATGTTCAACGGTGTGCGCCTCGAGCTACGTTTCACGTACATGTATGAAAATCGGTATACACATGTATCTCTCCAATACCTACAAAAAAGTCTCTTGGAGCAAAATCCGAAACCCAGCAGGAAGTCGGTTATTATTAATTTTATGAGCAAATTTTGTGTCATTTTTGTCATTTCCAAGCGTTGTATTTTAACGAACTCCTCCTAGAGATTAATTCAGATCAACACCAAAGTTGGTATGCCTAATCTAAAGGCCTTTGCGATGTTAAATTGCGAAGATTTTGAGTTTTCGTTAAAGGGCGTGTCCGTGGCGGCCTGGCGAATTTCGATGATTCGCCATGAAAAATGAAGTTGCTATAACTCCGACATACAATGTCCAATCTGCCCAAAACTTCACATGTTTAATAAGACTCCTGACCTGAACATATTTACATACCCATATTTAGTAATAGTCATAGCGCCACCTATAGGCAACAGGAAGTGACATATTTTACACTACGACAGACTACTCCTAGAAATTTTTTGACATCAATGTCTTTTTATGGTCAGTCTAATCTTAAGGCCTGTGCAATGTTAAATTGTGAAGATCTTGAGTTTTCGTTAAGGGGCGTGTCCATGGTGCCGTGACAAAATTCAAAGTCTCGCCATGGGAATAAAAGATGTTATAAATCAGGCATAAAATGTCCGATCTTCCCCAAACTTCACATGTGTGATAAAAGTCCTGGCCTGAACAGATCTGAAGGCCAATATTCCATCGGGTGTGGCAAAATTGCTCGATAGCGCCACCTATACACTTTCAACGGAGTGCGCCTCGAGCTATGTTTCATGTACATGTACAAAAAGTGGTACACACATGTAACACACCAATACCTACAAAAAAGTCTCTTGGTACGAAATCCTAATCCCAACAGGAAGTAGGTTATTTTGAATTTTCCCTGCAAAATTGGTGTTGTTTTTGCCATTTTCAGGGGTTGTACTTTAACGAACTCCTCCTAGAGATTTATTCAGATGAACACCAAACTTGGTCAGTGTAATCTAAAGCCATTTGTGATGTTAAATTGCGAAGGACTTGAGGTTTCGTTAAAGGGCGTGTCCATGGCGGCCTGACAAATTTCGATGTTTCGCCATGAAAAAGGAAGTTGCTGTAACTCAGACATACAATGTCCAATCTGCCCCAAACTTCACATGTTGGATAAGACTCTTGACCTGAACAGATCTACATGCCAATATTCAGTTATAGTCATAGCGCCACCTATTGGTAACAGGAAGTGAAATATTTTACACTGCGACAAACTACTCCTAGAAATTGTATGACATCAATGTTATTTTTGTGGTCAGTCTAATCTAAAGACCTGTGTGATGTTTAGTTGAGAAGATCTTGAGTTTTCGTTAAAAGGCGTGTCCATGGTGCCGTGACGAAGTTCGATGTGTCGCCATGGGAATAAAAGATGTTATAACTCAGTATGCCTGAGTTAAGATCTGAGTTATGCAAATGTCCGATCTTGCCCAAACTTCACATGTGTGATAAGGGTCCTGGCCTGAACAGATCTGAAGGCCAATATTCCATTGGGTGTGGCAAAATGGCTCGATAGCGCCACCTATACACTTTCAACTGAGTGCATATACACTTTCAACGGAGTGCACCTCGAGCTATGTTTCACATACATGTACAAAAATCGGTACACACATGTACCACACCAATATCTACAAAAAAGTCTCTTGGTACGAAATCCGAATCCCTACAAGAAGTCGGTTATTTAGAATTTTCTCTGCAAAATTGGCGTTGTTTTTGCCATTTTCAGGGGTTGTACTTTAACAAACTCCTCCTAGAGATTTATTCAGATCAACATCAAACTTGGCCAGTTAAATCTAAAGGCCTTTGCGATGTTAAATTGCGAAGATCTTGAGGTTTCGTTAAAGTGCATGTCCATGGCGGCCTGACAAATTTCGATGTTTCGCCATGAAAAAGGAAGTTGTTGTAACTTAGACATACAATGTCCAATCTGCCCCAAACTTCACACGTTGGATAAGACTTTTGACCTGAACAGATCTAAATGCCAATATTCAGTTATAGCCATAGCGCCACCTGCTGGCAACAGGAAGTGACATGTTTTACGTTGTAACAAACTACTCCTAGAAATTTAATGACATCAACATTTTATTTTGGTCAGTCTAATCTAAAGCAATCTTTGCAATGTTAAATTGTGGAGATCTTGAATTTTTGTTTAAGGGCGTGTCCATGGCGCTGTGACAAAATTTGATGTCTCGCCACAGCAAGAGAAGTTGTTGTAACTCAGGCATAAAATGTTCAATCTTCCCCAAACTTCACATGATTGATAAGAGTCCTGGCCTGAACACATCTGAAGGCCAATATTCCATTATAATGATAGCGCCACCTGCTGGCAATATGAAGATTGGCACATATTAATGACTTTGACATATTGCAATTATGTTTATGACATGAAATGCATATTTCTCACCGTTCATCTTTTTACTAAATCAACACGCTGGTGGTGAGCCTGGGTGCGAGGGCCCGTTTATCGCTGCTTGCAGCTTTAATTATTATTATTATTATTATTAGGGCCCGAGCACCGATGGTGTGAGGACCCTCTTGGAATTGCTCCGTTTATTATTATTATTATTATTATTATTATTATTATTATTATTATTATTATTATTATTATTCTTCTCTAAGATGAATCGCATTTTTGAGAGCCTAAACATGCTCGAAAAGTCATGAAACTTTGCACACACCTCAGAACCGGCGAACATTTACGTCTGATATGGGTTTCAGAAGTGGGTGTGGCAAAATGGCTCGACAGCGCCACCTATACACGTTCAACGGTGTGCGCCTCGAGCTACGTTTCACGTACATGTATGAAAATTGGTATACACATGTATCTCTCCAATACCTACAAAAAAGTCTCTTGGAGCAAAGTCCGAAACCCAACAGGAAGTCGGTTATTTTTAATTTTATGAGCAAATTTTGTGTCATTTTTGTCATTTCCATGCGTTGTATTTTAACGAACTCCTCCTAGAGATTAATTCAGATCAACACCAAAGTTGGTATGCCTAATCTAAAGGCCTTTGCGATGTTAAATTGCGAAGATTTTGAGTTTTCGTTAAAGGGCGTGTCCGTGGCGGCCTGGCGAATTTTGATGATTCGCCATGAAAAATGAAGTTGCTATAACTCAGACATACAATATCCAATGTGCCCAAAACTTCACATGTTTAATAAGACTCCTGACCTGAACATATTTACATGCCCATATTCAGTTATAGTCATAGCGCCACCTATAGGCAACAGGAAGTGACATATTTTACACTTCGACAGACTACTCCTAGAAATATTTTGACATCAATGGCTTTTTTATGGTCAGTATAATCTAAAGGCCTGTGCAATGTTAAATTGTGAAGATCTTGAGTTTTCGTTAAGGGGCGTGTCCATGGCGCCGTGACAAAATTCAAAGTCTCGCCATGCGAATAAAAGATGTTATAACTCAGGCAAAAAATGTCCGATCTTCCCCAAACTTCACACGTGTGATAAAAGTCCTGGCCTGAACAGATCTGAAGGCCAATATTCCATCGGGTGTGGCAAAATGGCTCGATAGCGCCACCTATACACTTTCAAGGGAGTGCACCTCAAGCTATGTTTCACGTACATGTACAAAAATTGGTACACACATGTAACACACCAATACCTACAAAAAAGTCTCTTGGTACGAAATCCTAATCCCAACAGGAAGTCGATTATTTAGAATTTTCCCTGCAAAATTGGTGTTGTTTTTGCCATTTTCAGGGGTTGTACTTTAACGAACTCCTCCTAGAGATTTATTCAGATGAACACCAAACTTGGTCAGTGTAATCTAAAGCCCTTTGCGATGTTAAATTGCGAAGGACTTGAGGTTTCGTTAAAGGGCGTGTCCATGGCGGCCTGACAAATTTCGATGTTTCGCCATGAAAAAGGAAGTTGCTGTAACTCAGACATACAATGTCCAATCTGCCCCAAACTTCACATGTTGGATAAGACTCTTGACCTGAACAGATCTACATGCCAATATTCAGTTATAGTCATAGCGCCACCTATTGGCAACAGGAAGTGAAATATTTTACACTGCGACAAACTACTCCTAGAAATTTTATGACATCAATGTTATTTTTGTGGTCAGTCTAATCTAAAGACCTGTGTGATGTTTAGTTGTGAAGATCTTGAGTTTTCGTTAAAAGGCGTGTCCATGGCGCCGTGACGAAGTTCGATGTGTCACCATGGGAATAAAAGATGTTATAACTCAGGCATAAAATGTCCGATCTTGCCCAAACTTCACATGTGTGATAAGTGTCCTGGCCTGAACAGATCTGAAGGCCAATATTCCATTGGGTGTGGCAAAATGGCTCGATAGCGCCACCTATACACTTTCAACTGAGTGCATATACACTTTCAACGGAGTGCACCTCAAGCTATGTTTCACGTACATGTACAAAAATCGGTACACACATGTAACACACCAATATCTACGAAAAAGTCTCTTGGTACGAAATCCGAATCCAAACAGGAAGTCAGTTATTTAGAATGTTCTCTGCAAAATTGGTGTAGTTTTTGGCATTTTCAGGGGTTGTACTTTAACGAACTCCTCCTAGAGATTTATTCAGATCAACATCAAACTTGGTCAGTTAAATCTAAAGGCCTTTGCGAAGTTAAATTGGGAAGATCTTGAGGTTTCGTTAAAGGGAGTGTCCATGGCGGCCTGACAAATTTTGATGTTTCGCCATGAAAAAGGAAGTTGCTGTAACTCAGACATACAATATCCAATCTGCCCCAAACTTCACATGTTAGATAAGACCTCTGCCCTTAACAGATCTACATGCCCATATTCAGTTATAGTCATAGCGCCACCTGCTGGCAACAGGAAGTGACATGTTTTACGTTGCGACAAACTACTCCTAGAAATCTTTTGACATTAATGTATTTTTTGTGGTCAGTCTAATCTAAAAGCCTGTGCAATGTTAAATTGTGGAGATCTTCAGTTTTTGTTAAAGGGCGTGTCCATGGCGCCATGACAAAATTTGATGTCTCGCCACAGCAAGAGAAGTTGTTGTAACTCAGGCATAAAATGTCCGATCTACCCCAAACTTCACATGTGTGATAAGGGTCCTGGCCTGAACACATCTGAAGGCCAATATTCCATTATAATGATAGCGCCACCTGCTGACAACAGAAAGATTGGCACATATATGGAATAAACTTTGATATATTCCACTTATGTTTATGAGTTTAAATGCATATTTCTCACCGTTCACCTATTTACTAAAGCCACTCGCTACTGGTGAGCCCGGGTGCGAGGGCCCCTTCATCGCTGCTTGCAGCTTTAATTAGGGCCCGAGCATCGATGGTGTGAGGACCCTCTTGGAATTGCTCCGTTTATTATTATTATTATTATTATTATTATTATTATTATTATTATTATTATTATTCTCCAGGATGAATCGCATTTTTGAGGGTCTAAACATACACAAAAAGTCATGAAACTTTGCACACACCTCAGAACCAGCGAAAATGTACATCTGATATGGGTTTCAGAAGTGGGTGTGGCAAAATGGCTCGACAGCGCCACCTATACACGTTCAACGGTGTGCGCCTCGAGCTATGTTTCACGTACATGTATGAAAATCGGTACACACATGTAACTCTCCAATACCTACAAAAAAGTCTCTTGGAGCAAAATCCAAAACCCAACAGGAAGTCGGTTATTTTTAATTTTATGAGCAAATTTTGTGTCATTTTTGTCATTTCCATGCATTGTATTTTAACGAACTCCTCCTAGAGATTAATTCAGATCAACACCAAAGTTGGTATGCCTAATCTAAAGGCCTTTGCGATGTTAAATTGCAGAGATTTTGAGTTTTCGTTAAAGGGCGTGTCCGTGGCGGCCTGGCGAATTTCGATGATTCGCCATGAAAAATGAAGTTGCTATAACTCAGACATACAATGTCCAATGTGTCCAAAACTTCACATGTTTAATAAGACTCCTGACCTGAACAGATTGACATGCCCATATTCAGTTATAGTCATAGCACCACCTATAGGCAACAGGAAGTGACATTTTTTACACTGCGACTAACTACTCCTAGAAATTTTATGACATCAATGTCTTTTTTGTGGTCAGTCTAATCTAAAGGCCTGTGCGATGTTAAATTGTGAAGATCTTGAGTTTTCGTTAAAAGGCGTGTCCATGGCGCCATGACGAAGTTCGATGTCTCGCCAAGAGAATAAAATATGTTATAACTCAGGCATAAAATGTCCGATCTACCCCAAACTTCACATGTTTGATGAAAGTCCTAGCCTGAACACATCTGTAGGACAATATTCCATCGGGTGTGGCAAAATGGCTTGATAGCGCCACCTATACACTTTCAACATAGCGCGCCTCGAGCTCCGTTTCAAGTACATGTACAAAAATCGGTACACACATGTAACACACCAGTACCTACAAAAAAGTCTCTTGGTACGAAATCCTAATCCCAACAGGAAGTCGGTTATTTTGAATTTTCTCTGCAAAATTGGCATTGTTTTTGCCATTTTCAGGGGTTGTACTTTAACGAACTCCTCCTAGAGATTTATTCAGATCAACACCAAACTTGGTCAGTTAAATCTAAAGGCCTTTGCGATGTTAAATTGCGAAGATCTTGAGGTTTCGTTAAAGGGCGTGTCCATGGTGGCCTGACAAATTTCGATGTTTCGCCATGAAAAAGGAAGTTGCTGTAACTCAGACATACAATGTCCAATCTGCCCCAAACTTCACATGTTAGATAAGACTTCTGCCCTTAACAGATCTACATGCCCATATTCAGTTATAGTCATAGCGCCACCTGCTGGCAACAGGAAGTGACATATTTTAAGCTGCGACAAACTACTCCTAAAAATCTTCTGACATTAATGTATCTTTTGTGGTCAGTCTAATCTAAAGGCCTGTGCAATGTTAAATTGTGGAGATCTTCAGTTTTTGTTAAAGGGCGTGTCCATGGCGCCATGACAAAATTTGATGTCTCGCCACAGCAAGAGAAGTTGTTGTAACTCAGGCATAAAATGTTCAATCTTCCCCAGACTCTGCATGTTCGATAAGAGTCCTGGCCTGAACACATCTGAAGGCCAATATTCCATTATAATGATAGCGCCACCTGCTGGCAACAGGAAGATTGTAACATATATGGAATAAACATTGATATATTATACTTATATTTATGAGTTTAAATGCATATTTCTCACCGTTCACCTATTTACTAAAGCCACTCGCTGCCGGTGAGCCCGGATGCGAGGGCCCGTTCATCGCTGCTTGCAGCTTTAATTATTATTATTATTTTTATTTTTTATTAAACCTTCCGGGGGTTTTTGGGGGCCTTAACATGCTCAAAAACTCTTGAAAATTGGCACACACATTGGAACCTGCGGCCTTCAGGACGTCGCAGAGACTGGGACCCGGGCGTGGCACAGGGGCTCTACAGCGCCCCCTGGAACACAGTCAGAAATCTTGAACCATAGCTCACACACACTTGCATATATTTATATGAAACTCAGTACACTTATAGATCTCATTGAGCTGAACAACTTTCACGCTCTATGTCATAGGCTCCGCCCAACAGGAAGTCATCTATTCAGGGCTGTTTAAAAAAAGCATGCTCTGGAATTTGATATACTTGTCATAGGTTTTTTACTTGATTGCCACCAAACTCGGTCAACATGATCTCAAGACATTGTGGATGAAAAATTGCAAGGGGATTTTTGATATCTCGAACGGTTAGCCCGTGGCGCGGCGTTGAAATTTGGGCAAAAAATGAGAAACAGGAAATGCCTAATAACATCCACATACATTGCCTGAGTTTGATCAAACTTCATCGATTTGTTCGATGTATGATACCGATCGTATATATGTGACTATTAAGAGTCAACATTATAGCGCCACCAACTGGCAGCAGGAATTGAGTCATTTTCAAAATGCTTTGAATTCAGTATCTTATTTTTACTCGATTTGCTTCAAACTTCATCAGAATAATGAGAAAACATGGCCGATGTAAATCTGTTGTGGGGATATTGATATCTTATATATTGTTGCCATGGCAACGTGTCAAACTTGAATATTCTGTTATGGTGATTTTGAGGCAGATAACAACCTCAGATTTACATGAAACTCAAAACACATATCAGCATTATTGATAGCTAGACAATGGAAAAAGCTTTTAAAAGGGCGTGGAAAAGGCACTCTATAGCGCCACCTTTTGTCAAAAGTGGGGGGGGTTAGTTTTAGCTACAGACACCAAACTCGGTACGTATATTGTTCTTATCAAGACGGACAACTTTCTAATTTACAGTCATCAGCTACTACCAACAGGAAATCGGCTATTTTGATTTGAATATGGATTTTTTTTTTAAATTGAGCTGTGATTTAATGCATACTCCTCAGAGGAAAAGTTCACTATACTCACCAAACTTTGTGTACATGTTGAAAAAACATTGAGGAACTTAAATTGCGAACGGATTTTGGTTAGCTTGAACGGTTTTGTCGTAGTGATTTTTGGAAATGACAGTAAAAAGGGAATCATTAATTATCTTGTATTTTTAAATTGCAGCTTCCAAACACTTAAAAGCATTTTTTCATACATAGATCAAATCATTCAGATGACATATGCATAGTTTCATGACTTTACAACACTGTATGATTAAAAGAAAATTAAAGAACTGTCAGAAATCTCAACTCACTCTGTCCCTCTGTTTGAGGAATGTATGCGTGCTGACTGAGTGTGTGTGTGTGAGTGGGGGATGGGCATGAGCTGAGTGGCAGGCAGACAGACAGAGAGAGAGAAAGAGAGAGAGAGAAAGAGACTTAAACATCTCTTTAATCACCAGGAAAAAAAACTGTATTTTAAATTGTTATTTTTTTGTTGTTGTTTGCTAATTGTGCTGTTTTCATTACAGCTTAAGAAATCTCTTAGGCCTTATCCTTTTCTGACAGTTTCAGGAATTAAAAAAAAAATTTGTGCTGCAAATAATAATTTCAAACTCATTTGACACTGACCTCTGAAAAAAAAAATAAACAAACACAGAACTCAGAAATATTTATTTCAAGATGCAATAAAAGAACACTGTACACTTGAATTCATATATATATAATTGCATTAAAGTTTATATTTAATTTCTTTTATCAAGTGTACAGCTGTACAGTTTCATTTTTTGCATCTTGAAAAAAATATTTCTGTGTTCTTTATCCCTCTGTGTTGTGTTTAACTTTTCAATTTGGAAGATCAATGATTTTTTAAATCTCCTTTGTGAATGCTTTAAATGTATAAATAGTCCTCACTTTAGATGAGCTCACAAAAATAGATAGCTGGCAATTACTAAATATTTTATAAAAACCTGACTTTATCATGAATTACAGCTGGAATATATGTCAATGAAGCAGTTATTAGCAAACTGACCAACTATTATCATGTGTCTAAATAATAAGATTTATATAATTACACTAAAATAGTTCATTAATCATTTAATTTCACTTTCTTAATGATCTCATAAACCACTGACAACTCCTTAATAACTGGTTTGTAAATAATGCAATAATTTATAAATGATAAATTGATCCTTAACGTATGAAAAAAATACAATGATTGAACTTTATAGATATTCTCAATAACAAAATATTTATAGCTGTATTTATGAACTGCTATTAATGCCTTTTAAAGGAGTGCTATTAGGCTTTTTCACTTTTTCAACTTTAGTTAGTCTGTAATATTGCTGTTTCAGCATAAAAAAGTTCTGCGAAGTTACAAAGCTGAAAGTCCAATTCTAAAGGAGATATTTTATTTAACAAAAATCACATTTTAAAAACTACAACGAACAAATTGTTTGGACTACAACAAGCATTTTCCGGGATTTGTGATAACACAAATATTGACGAATGGGATGTGAAAAAAGACTGGAAGAGAAAAAAAACTCCTTATATTCAGTTGTGCAGAATTATGAGGCACTTTTTCCTTTACTGATAAAATGAGCCAAAAGAGACATTTCACTCAGACTGAAAAAACAAAATTATTAGATCCTCATGAGAATATTCAAAATTAGATCACTACATTAATTGCAAAGTAAAGACATGACCACTGGACAGCAAAATGCTTACTAGGTCAGAAGGGTCAGAAAAAAACAACAGGTGGAGAAGACCAGAAACACATAAACTGCAAAAGAATTAAGAATTAAAGTGAAGAATTAGGTGTGAAACAATCAGGGAGCATTTAGTCGACAGTGCCACCATTTTCCAGAACTGCAACTTTCCTGGAGTCTCAGAATTTCAATGTGTCAGGTTCTGAGAGATGTAAAAGATCCCAAAAAATGACTTAATTAGAATAGCATGACGTATTGTGGAATATTATTTATTAAGACCTTATATATAGGCTTTATGAACAGATAGGTTTTGAGTGATTCTTGAAGGACTAGCATCACCTCCTCTTGTACGATGGTTTAAGGAATATATCTTCCAGATAGTACCGCCACTCCCTATATGCAGAGTACGCAGTCTTCGTAGGGCACCAACTCCCAGAGGGGGCACCATCCCAGTTGCTCAAAAAAAACAAAAAAAAACATGCTCCATTCTCCCATTCGCCCTCGCGACCGCTCACATCTCATGTTTGCGGCTCACTGTTCGTAATTGATGGATGGACATCTATGCCCGGGTAAAGGACATCAACAATCTGGCACAGAGAAAAGAAAACGAAAGAAAGTAAACAAAAAAAAAACAGGCATAAAGTTGGCTTGACATTGGACATTCGAGAGTCTCAAATTTAGGGACCGTCTCTAAAGTTACATGTGATATTGTTATACACTTTTCTAACGTCAGTAGCATTTGAAGAAAATGATTTACAGTCATAAAAACAACTGTAATTGTTCATCTAGGTGACAGCTATAATGCACAATTAAATTTAATGTTTGATGTTTATTAAAACAAACTGTAAGACAGATGTAAATTATGCTACTTTTTCACATGGGCTCAAACGCAAATTTGAAGCTCAATAGCATTTGAGGAGAAAGACTTGCAGTCATAAAACAATTGTAATGTGTTAATTTAGGTGTCAGCTACAATGCACACCTTATACATTTTTATATATATTAAAATAAAGTGTTACTAAAGTTATATATATTGTTCTGTGTATGTGATTTCAAAGTCTAGATGGGTTGGATTAACCCTTTAACTGCCGTATACCTTAAAACTTGATTGCCAGAGGGTTAATGCTTATGCCCTCTGGGCACAGTTTTCCCGATGCCACCGGGGTGGCGTTTGCACTGATGGCTTGAGCCGCCATCGCTGCTTGCAGCTATATTTTTATCTATGTTCGTAACATTTCTTACTAGGGTTGGGTATCGTTTGAATTTTATCGATTCCGATTCTTAGTTTCGATTTCAATAAGATAAAAAATCCAATATAAAAAAAATTAGGTGAAACATTTTTACAAAGCATTCTGTTGCAGCTGAATAACATGAGCAAAAAAAGCAGCCTACAAAACACTGCAAGAGGAATTTTGCCTGTGATTAAAAAAATACCATAGCAAAAACAACTAGATTAATATAAATTTCAAATATTAAAGTGTTAAAGACAAGTAATAAGATCAGTAACAAGGTCAGTAACAAGAAAGGAACAAAAAAATAAATAAGCAATATCATAAATAAATACAACTTAACTAAATTTCAGGTACAGAAACTGTAATTAAAAGTTTAAAAACACTGCAAAGTTTTCTTTTTATAAATAAAATAAAGATTAATCAAGTAAAGTTATTAAATATATTCAGTCAAGATCAGTGAATGATTTTCATTTGTTCTTTGATTAACATTAATGACAGGCAGCGCGTTTATTAGGCTGTTGTCTCTTTAAGCAAAAATACTGCACGTGTGTTTTCTTTCTCATCTGTTTATGTTCACGTAAAACAAAAACGGCTGCGTTTATGATGTTATACTGATGTAGTTTTCTGTATCGTAGTTTCGACTCGGAACAACCTTTTCTACAGTTAAAATACACAGAACAGTCCGAGGAACGGACACGAACCGGGGACCCAGAGCGCGACCGCCGACAGCTGCTCTGTATGCACGCGCTTGTGCTTCATGTGCGCTGCACAAAAACATGCTATAATAAGTTTTGAGATTCTAAGCTACTTTAGTGATAAATCACAGGACAGTGCTGACAACTAGTTTCTGTGTTCCTCTGTGCGCGCGATCTTCATAGCTACTGTTTATTTGAGTGTTACTGCCACAATGCAGCTGCGCGAACATGGTAGCTCGATATAAGAATACACATCCGTTCATCTAATCGCTTGAATGTCCAAACCATAAAACAAATACAACTGACAAAGTTTAGTGAAGACGCAAGGCTCACTGCTCACGCGCCATCAGTATGTGTTGAACCGGTGTTCACCTCTGTGTTTTGCTTTTATTCCACTGACTGGACGGGGCAGAGTCATGTGGCCACACACGCAGTAGTATGCTTTTAAGGGGGAAGTGTTAACAGGATTAAAAAACTGAAATAACCGACATGGGAAAATTACGTCGGTTAGAGGTTATGAATTTCGGTTTTGATTATTTTTCGATTAATCGTCCAGCCCTAGCACACACGTACACAAACCTTTCTTAACGTTCTGTACCTTCGTCATTGTATTACTAAGATGTATTGAGTATTGCCTTTTTGGTGCATTAGATGTTTTCCATAATCAAAAATTGGAGTATCTACAATTTTTATCGTGTGTTAATCAAACTTTAAATGTGTGTAATTCTGCATATGAATGTAACGGCATGTTTCTATCAGTTATATATTTCATTTATGGTATCTTTATAATTGTAAAGATACCATAAATCTCGGCATTGTTCTGAATCTCGGCGACAAATTACAAAAAGATGCATTTATTCGCTCCTATTCGCCTCTCCACACGAGGAAGACGAACTCTGAAACATTACTGCATTGGACCTTTCAAATATTGCGCGAGTCCGCAGCAGCCCAGGAAGACACGAAAGAACATGCCTAGCTACAAAGGACCACGCACACACGCACGCTGGTCTGGCGAGTCACAAATACACCACATGCAAGTATCATTCTCCATGGAGATTTAAATGCTGCTTAGTTTGTCTATTACCTTTTCAAGGTGATTTGATTCGTTGTTGTCTTTCAAAAGGTTACTGTCTGTGAGTTTGCATAACTGAGTGCGTAATTCTGTGATTGCGCCTATTCTCTCACCTCTCTCTCTCATCCTTTCTCACTCATTCTCTCTCTCTCTCTCCCTCATTTGGATTCCGTTATGTCTTGTACAAAGTTTACTGTCTGTATTGTCGTACGCGTATTTACTCTGTGTGATTTGTAGTTTGATGTATTATTAGTTCAATTATGAAAAACCAATATATATTCATGATTGCTTCTGTCTAAAATGCTCACATCACGAGTCAATGAAATGTCTGATCTTTAGCTGCAAAGCTCGTTACTTTTCAGTAATCGAAATTTCATATGGATAGGAGAATGTTTCATGGCCAGAAACTATTTTTCCTTGAATTATAAGAAGTGATAACCCTATTGAAAGTTTATAAGTTAATCTTACGGCCGTTTGCTGGACAAACCACTGTTTGATTTGCGGAAATTCACAGTAAGAGATATCACTATAATTGATATGAAGAATGGAATATTGACATATTAATGAGTAAATTACAGTGCCTTGTAATGAGTTATTGATATATACAATTGACCTATTTTTCATCTTCAATAATTTTAATGTAACTGTCATATGAGATATATATATTAATCATATTCCTGATTAATTATAAAAATTCCCTATATATCATTTGAGGTAATTATAATGTACAACCCAGTCCGGCTACATATTATTAGTGGAGGAACATGCGCATTTCAAACTTCGTTTTGTGAGCAATCCAGTTCAATCTGTTTATATGGTTATTAATAATTTCTGCACACGCGCTATGAAATTATGTACTTGTGAGATAAGTCGCAAGACGCGAACTCACTCCTAACTGACTGAGGTAAAAAGCTGATCAGTCAGCACGTTAAGTTTCTATAAATACCTAACAGTATAGTCACTGTTATTTTAATGAAAGTAAACTGCAGTATAATGTTAAAAGTCTCCTGTTAAGAAAGACCAAGATCTCTCTGCAGTGAGAACATTTTAATATTAATAATTAAAAGATGAAGAAATCTCTTTTATTAGTTGCAATATGTAAATCTGAACATGAGCGATGTTCCTCAGATTCAGTTAAAAAGGCCTTGCTTATTAAATATCATTATTGAATTCGTGGTGAACCACAGTTATATTCAAAAAATCAACGATAAAGCTCCTGGTATAAAAAAATTGGCTTAGCTACCCAATTTTAAACCTAAAACATTTAAATCATAAGTGCTATTTTGATAGATGTTTATGGGAGTACAACAGATGGACAAATTCCTGTTGTTCAAATTTGTGTTGTTTGTGCAGCGAAAAGAATCCTGCCTAACGCTCTTGTGCAATATCACCAAATCAGCGCTGACTAGCGCACAGATTTTAGATCACATTGAAGTCGGCTGTAATTCTGCTGACTAAACACCAGGGCGTCCTTTGTTCAGAAGTTTCAAATGACGCCCTGCCTTCTGATTTCAGCCTGCATGAGTGCAATTACGCCATCTCGTGGTCATTTCTGATAATGCGCTCACTGCTAAATCTCTATTCCCTTGTGATTTATTGAATTAGCTGTCTAAATTCTCAATAATTATTTGCATTTACAGCTTTGCTCGTGCAAATATTATTTCAGGTTAGACAATTTTTCCTTCCTTTGACTGTTTATATTTACTTTGAGTTTGGTTTAAACATGATTTGAATTAAAATTTTATTGCTTAATAGTGTAAATCTAGATGTTTCAGGTCAACCACTGATTGACCCACTTAGAAAGAAGTAAGCCATCTAGTGGCAGTCTCCTGTTAAATCGACTCACAGCTCTCAGCTCTCTTTGCTCTCTTTTCAATTCTATTTTGAATTGCATATTTCCACTTTTACCCTTTTGGGATTAATTTCATAATTATTAATGATACCTTACTGTCATCATTGGTTATTATAGGATATTGTTCTGATTTTCCTTTTAATTCTTCTTACATGCTTATTTTAAATTTCAATTTAAACCAATTTGAATTTTTAATTTGAATTAAGTTTTCTGCTCACCAGGTTAAGCACAGAGAGGGAGTATGCCCCCTTGTGGTGAAAACCAGCTACTTCTTCTCCCATGTTTCATTCCTGTCTTTTGTTATTTTGATTTTTATTCTTTTTCTTCTCTCTTTTGGCTTAGGTTATTTTGATAATTACCATCATCATAATTTAATTTTTGTTGTTGTTTTATCATTATTAGTTAAAGCTGTTACCTCTCATTTCTACATATTTACTCAGTTGATGTTAAACAAACCAAACCTTAATTAACTTTAAGTTTCCTTTGTTCATCCTTTGTGTATTTGATTGTAGAACTCCCTTGGTGATTGGACAGTCATCTCAGGTTTCCAGTGAGCAAGGGAGCTGACCAGCGTTACTGACACTGGCTGTGAGTGAAACTCGGTTCCTCTTATCTCTGTCCGTTGTGGCACACAGTGGAGACATCATCAATTTGGCACTCCAAAGGTAGTCAATCAGTCCTGCCGACACACACAACGCAATCTCTGGGACCAGTACCTAATCCGAGGCCTAAAACGGAGGCCACTCTCTTTTAAGAGAGGGTTCTTGGGAACAGCCCAATTTTGCAGTGCTGTCTGGCGGTTGACATCTTGGTATTGCCAGGTTGTGTTAAAAGTCACAAGCTGTTTGAAAGGGCGCCAAGCCAGAGTAACGGAGGGCCAGGGACACTGCGGTTGAGTGTTTGGGGAGCGCCGGAGAGGTTGACCAAGCCACTGGTTTCCACCTGAATGGCTTCAATTCACCCAGGTGAACCAAATGTGATAAAACCTATCCACTTATTATAAGCCACAGAATATTAGATATTCCCCCAGATATATTTTAAGTGTTTGACCCATTGCTTCTTCAAGCCACACCATCTTTCTAGGTTTCCTACCCAGATAGCCCCACTCACCTGTTGGCCCTATCTTAAAATCTAGCAGTAGGCTTAGGCCTCCTTATTCTCACTAACACATCCTGTTACTATTGTTTTTATCTCATTTCAAGTGTTGTGTTTCACTTTGATCTTTTTCTATCCTCTGTTCTGTTGTGATTTGTTTCTTTCATTTCACATAGAGACAGTAATCTGTGAGAGCCACCAAAGAAGCTAAATAGTAGAGCGACAACCAGCAGCCGGTGTCATCACGCGACCCACTAGGCTACTGCCTGTCAAATCTCCATTTCAGGTCCCTCGTTGACCCAAGTTAATTGGCTACTGAACTGTCGGACTGTTTGCATCAGTTAGCCCCAAAATTCTCATAAACGGCACAGCCTGTATGAATATAGCTTGTTAACCGTAGAACAGACTTGCATTGGTCTTTTTGTGTGTGTGCTGTGTTTCTCTCACCTACAGTGAGTCAGGATGTTCCAGTCATCCAGTCCAGCAGTCCACAGGGGCCACCTCTCGACATGGTTGAAAGCATTGACGACCCCCTTCCTGCCCAAGGACGACAGTAACCTGCAGCACCCAGAGCAACTAGACACCGAGCTAGATGAACTGATGGCACATGATCCAACCCAAAGCGACTACTACAAAGAACTCGCCAGGATCCTCGGCAGCCTAGTTCACATTCTCGTCGCCCAGGCACGGCTCAGCGAACGGAGCAACATTGACCTTGAACAACAAGCAGCAACGCTTAAGCTTAAAGCGGAGGAGGCCTGGAAGGACCAGGCCCGAACCCAGAGTCGCCTTGATCAGCCCCTCCTCGAGACCCAGAACCAGCACGAGAAAGAGGACGACACAGATCCAGAGCTACAGAAAGAAGTAGAAAGACTTCACAATGCCCTGCAAGATCTTCGCCTCGACACAGATCAAAGAGAACAGCTGGAGAGAGAAGCCAGAAAAGAACTCAACAAAAAACTCCAGCAAGGTGACGCTCTCCTGAAAGGAGCAGAGACTGAACTGAAAGAAAGAGACTCTCAGTGTTGGGAAAGTTCACTTTCTACAAGAACTTGTTCAAAGTTCAATTCACAAATTTTAAAATGAACTAGCTCAGTTCATAGTTCAAACTACAAAATTTTGAACTGAAGTTCACAGTTCCAAAAATGAACTAGTTCATAGTTCTTTTTTTCCATATGTAGCTGCGAGCTAGCCTATTATTTTTCAAAATTATTGCCACAGCCCATATAGAATCACAGACAGCAATTATTTTATCAGTTTTAACAATGAAGCTATGCGTCAGATTTCATCTTCATATCCAATTTTGAATCCTTATCCAACCAGGGTTTACATTAGTGCATTTTACATTACATGCTGCTGTCGTTTGCTGTTTTTTTTTTTGATGACGCGTCACGCATGCGGCGGATGGCGGTGCGACACTGGTGGCTGGAGTTGCCAGATTGGGTGTTTATCCGCTACATATTAAGACCCGTTTACGGTGTGTTTTAGCCGGGTTTTCGCCTGCAAGGCTCTATAGAAATCTGGCACCCTATTGAACGAAGTTAACCTGAGAGAGCGTGCCGTTCACAGACACCAGAATGAACAAGTTCACAGTAACTTTCATCAGGCATTAATACAGCACGTTCAGTTCACGTTCGCCCAAAATATGAACGAGTTCATGAACTATCGTTCAATGAACGCGTTCAGGCACAACACTGGAGACTCTAAAACCTGGGCCTGCGAAAAACACTTGCAAGCGGCCTGAGCTAAAATCAACGAGCTTACTCTGCAGAGAGACGAGCTCCAAGATGAACTTGACACTGTTCGCGCAGAACTGAAACATTCTGACAGATTACAGAGTGGCTGGATCGGAGAAATGCACACCACAGAGTTTCTCCCGGCCCGCCACTCCAACCCTTTCAGCCAAGAACCCAGAGCTGAAAAAGGGGGTGTAAGCCCACGGCTCAAGAAATCACCAGCCAGCTTACAAGAACACCTGTCAACAACGGAGGGGTGAGAGCCCTTCCAGAGAACGCATGCCACTAAACCCTGCACGGCTCACCGAGAACTTGACAAGCTAGCCAGAAGCATCCCTATGTTCAAACCAGATCCTGAAGGAGGACATGACGTTCACGCTTATTTACAAGACATTGACTTTCAGTAGTATATATTCTACTGCTTATGTCATGATGATTTATGACTTTGACCTTTGACCTTTTGACAGGTTGAACTTCCGGTGACCTTATGATGGATGGGTTGAACTTCCGGAATGAGTTCAGGGGCTAACCTATGACCGTTTCCCACGCATCGATCATGTGGTTTTGACAGAAAGTTTTACCCTATTGACCTAGTTAGTACTAAATTATAGTTTTTGACGGCTAGTTTAAACGGTAAAGGAAACACTCCCCACGCATCGATCAAGTGGTTTTGACAGAAAGTTTTACCCTATTGACCTAGTTAGTTCTAAATCATGGTTTTAGGAAACCCTCCCGATGCATCGATCATGTGGTTTTGAAAGAAGCTGTTTGAACTTTGTGTCAGTTAGCTTGTTTGAAGTTTGTGCCAGCTAACTTGTTTGAACTTTATCCCAGTTATTATGGCTTCTCCCCCCTCCCATTACATTCCTGAGCAGTGTATAAATGGGATCGGTGTGTTCTACGTTTGTATATAAAACATCCTATAATTTATATGATATAATTAATTATCATGCTAAAGGTGAAAAACATTTTAGTTATTTCGCATTTATATATAAAACATTCTATAATTTATATAATCTAAAGCAATTTAACTAAGGTTGAAAAACATTCTGTTCTTTTAAAAAGGTTATAAAAAGCTTACTAAAAGCGATTGCTTTATCTGAATAAAATTAGCTTACCTTCAGCTTTGTGAGAAACGGGCTCGCGGCTCCATCTGTCGGGCTCTCTCTGAATGATAGCACACGGTTGAGTCGTGCTCGCGCCCGCAGGGAGAGAGACAGAGAGCGCGCCTGCATGCGCGTGTTCTCATTGTCAGACAGAGAGAGAGAGCGCGCCTGCCACAGTACGACAGAGATTGAAAAACATGTAGCTCTTTATATAATTTATATAATATAATTAATTAAAGGTTGAAAAAAAAAAAAAAAAAAAAAAAAAAAAGATTCTGTTCTTTTAAAAAGTTATACATGAACTGTATAAAAAATATACTGAAACCGACTGTTTCTGATAAAACAAGATCCTACATTTTTAGAGATCAGAAAGGAGGTGTTTTCACATCGCCTTTCTGACCTCCAGTTTTCCCAGCGCCCACGTTTGCACGCTACACTTCACTATCTTCCGAGTTTACTAACCAATTATAATATCTTCAAAGACGTTGTTAATTAAAACTAACGTATCTCACGCGGGAGTACCATGTTTTTGACAGTTTTCTGACGGATGCATCTATGAATTACGGTTGGCGAGCGGCTACCATCTCTTTGTACCCCTCCAATTTATGACGACACAGGGTGACCCCTGCTCAGTTTCCCACCTTTTGAACAAGTTCATTCATAGAACAAGGATGACACCTAGTGGTCACTCAACACCGATTTCTTTCGCAGGACCCCTTATAAATTCAATTCGACGTGTTACAAAGCATTCACTTTGATACAGAAAACTTTTTGGACGACCTTCCAAGACATTTGCTTTCCAAGACAATGGATCAAAGTGAGTATTTTATCATTTCATGTTATCTGATGGTAGTGATATTTATTTCATAAATTATTTATTCCCTCGATAGAGATATTTTAACTACTCCATTCATAAAATTATTCTACACTGTCTTATTTAAATACTAATAATCGATCAAAGTATGTGAGCATTTTATCATTTCATGTTATCTGATGCTAGTGATATTTTAAAAAACTATTTATTGATCAAAGCCTGTTATGCTATTTTATACAGTATATGATGCCTTTAAAACCATATTACATCTCATTCCTGTAATTTTCTTCAAGTTTTTGCTGTCTTATTTTATCCGATGCTAGTGATATTTAAAAACTATTCATTGATCAAAGCCTGTTATGCTATTTTTACAGTCTATGGCGTCTTTAAACCATATTACATATCATCCCTGTAATAAAACATGCATCTGTATTTTATATGCTGTTTTTATTTTATCTGCTGATAGATATATATTTTTTATCACTATATTCATAAAGTATGCGTTATTTGGCTTAATAACGCCGCGTCTAATGTCCCAATCAGAGCAACAGTGTTTTGTATGTAAAAATACTTTTATTTTGAAAAGATGACGACGTCCTGCTGAAAAATACTTTTATTTTAAAAATATGAGGATATCCTGTTGAAAATACTTTAATTTTGAAAATATGAGGATATCCTGTTGAAAATATGACGATGTCCTGTTGACGCGTGCTTAGCTTTAGCTTGACAAATTCAGTTTGCTATGCAAAGGATTTCAGAAAAAAACTATTCTGCTCCGTTAAATCGACGTTTTGCCATCGCGTTATCCGTTCGTCATCTATGAACACGACATCGCGGGGGTGTAA
The DNA here is from genome assembly GCF_963082965.1 of Carassius carassius. Lineage (NCBI taxonomy): Eukaryota > Metazoa > Chordata > Actinopteri > Cypriniformes > Cyprinidae > Carassius > Carassius carassius. The sequence goes on along the minus strand of NC_081766.1, from coordinate 25,762,091 downwards.
GCGCCCCCGGTTAGGAATGCGCGCTCCTAACTCAGAAACATTTTCCCGATTGCTAACTGCTCGCAGTGAAATGACATATGAGGATATGTTGGTGAAACGGCTCCCTCCGGTGAGTCTGGGTGAAATGACATCGTTATAGTGAAAATTGCGCCATCTGCGTTGGTTTAATGTTATGACACACTGTTATATTGAAAATTGAGCCATTCTGCTTTCGTTTTAATGTTATGACATCATGATTTCTTTGCCACAGTCTTTGTGTGTGTGTGTGTGTGTGTGCTCCATTAAACTAGAAATCATTAAATTTTAAATCATAACAGGTTTTTTTATATTTTATCTCAGGTTCAAATATTGAGCATCAAGCCTTTGACGCTATTAATACGCGTAAGTACGTATTAACTATTATTTTTATAAATTAAAATGAACATTTTAATTTTGTCTTTTATAAATTTATATATATATATATATATATATATATATATATATATATATATATTATTAATTAATTTTTTTATTGTTTTAATTTTTTATTGATTTATTTATTATTAATTTATTTTTATTGTTTTATTTTTATTTATTTATTATTATTACAATTTTTTTAATTTTTATTTATTTTTTATTTATTTATTTATGTATTTTTTTTATTTTTTTTTCCACAGAGGCTTCGATTGATCCAGACAGCGCAGCCGATGGTAAAACAAGATCCATCTCCAACATATTTTTTTTTAATGAGAATTCAAAATTTGACTTTTTTATGTTTATGAGAAATCAAATTTTTTTTTTTTTTTTTTTTTTTTTTTTTTTTTTTAGATTTTATACAATTCATCACCCAACCCGGCTTTCAGACAGTTATCGATCTCACGCAAGATGCCGACGAAGATCCCACCGTCAACGTAACAGACAAACCTCACATCCTACCTGATTCCACTCCGGCTCACATCGAGAATCCGATAGGATCCCGCGACGAACCACTTCCAGGACCCGGCGACGAACCACCAAGAAAGAAGACTAGAAAAACGAATCCCCCCACCTCTCCGGTCAGTCCTGGACCGCGTGGCGATCCACCAAGAAAGACTTATCGTTTTACAGCGGTGGTCCGACCTGAACCAAACGCTGAACTACCTAGAAAGGCTTATCGTTTTACCCCGGTGATCAGTCCTGAGAGCTCTCCAGAGAGGAAAACTCTCTGTCTGACACCACCGAACAGCCCGGCGACCAGTCCTGAGACCGAGCTGTTTTACGGTAAGACTAACTACATTATTTGCATTTAAACCAGACGGGTCAAACCATTAAGATTTTTTATTTTTTTACATCCGGCAGACTCGAGTAGAAGCCATAAGGATGACGTGACTACCTGGGGGCCGTCTCAAATCGATGCATGGGACCAGAGTTCTTGGACGAGCGAGCGTGAAGAGGCATCTGCCACCAACGTGGGTCAAACACCGTATCCTTCTCCCTCACCGTCGTCGGAAGAAGTAGAAGTGGAAGAAGTACCGGCGCCTCAGCCGGTTGATGAACCATTCGATGATCTGCCTCCGTTTCATAGCCCCATTAATTCGTTACAATCATTTGGTCAAGAGTTTCGCGATGCTCAGGTCGACATAAACAACAAATACATCGAACTCCGTGACATACAAGATGATATTAACAACAAATTGATTGCATTGCGCAGTGAGTCTCGTGACAGACAAATCGAAACCCTTAGCAGATTAGACGCGCTGCACGGGGAGCTCCGTGCGTATCACCTCGAGACACGCAGTCGATTCGATGCTCAGGATCGCTTTATTCATGATCTGGCCAATGAAATATTCCATCGCGTTAATGCTATGAGATCGACAATTGATCAGCAGTTTGATAGAAATGATCTTATGGTGACTCAATACCAAAGGCAACTGATGCTTATATTACATCATCTTATTCTCACCATCATAGATGAGACCGCGGAGTCAAATTGAATATAGAAGTATTCCGAGCAATTCTTATATTCCATCTATACTTTTGTTTACATATAATCTGATATTTCAAGTAATTCTTATATCTCACGTCTGCTATGATTGTTTAAATATTTCATGTATGCTTTTTATACTTTGTTTTACATATAATCCGATATCTCATTTATACTCTGATTTTGTAACGAGTCATATATGCTTTTTATATTCTGATTTTGTAATAGTTCATTTATGATTTTGTTTTATACTATATGAAATGTGTAATAGTTCATGTATGCTTTTTTATACTCTATGAAATTTGTAATAGTTCATGTATGATTGTTTTAACTCTGTGATTTTTGTAATAGTACGTGTTTTGGTCTGAAATCTAAAAATGGACGGGTCAGACGACTTACGTCAATCAGACCAATCCTCCACAGAACTGACGCCGGACGAGATCGAAATGCTAAGTATGCTTCCGGACTCTTTAGAACAGTATTTGTTTAATCTAGAACCCCCTGCTATTTTGGATCTTTTTGAATTAGCTGTAAATCCAGATATGAATTTGTTTGATCCTCTGCTAAGCCTAGACACCGACCCTGTTGCACAACACGGTGGTGTTTTAAAAAGCCCACCGGCGACACCTACCGAGGCTGATCCTGACAACACAGAACACCCCGCCGGTAATGATACTTCGCAACCATCCGCATCAGGTAACGTCGACCCTACTACACAGACTCGATTAAGCCGTACAGACATTGACAGGTTGATTCGCGAGGGTGGCGACGTTAACGGATATCATGTTTTACCGAGACCTCGTTTCAATAGAGTGACATTGAGAAGGACTACCAATCTGAGAGAGATTAACTCTACAGATTTGGGCTCTTACCACACCCACTTACACGACATGCTTACTGGAATTGTGAATTTCGCTAGGGAATTTGACCAAAATTCTCCGGTGATCAATATCACATTGACGGCCCCCAGTTTACAGACGCCCGTTAGTGGGGTTTTATCCCACGGTAATAATTACGACGTGGATGGGTTTATGGATCAAATTGAAAGAGTTTTACAGAGCAACGATCGGTTACTATCTGACCAAACCGTAGAATTTGAAGCTTCCGTAGCCGTGAACAGACAAGGCGGCAGTCGACGTCGGAAACTCATGGACTTGGCTGTCGATGAGGTGATCAAAAGGAAAAAGACGAGTTTATTTTGCCCGACCAATATTTCAAATAATTTGTGCTTCTCCATCTGTCTCGCCCGTTTTCTTAACCCCCACCACCCCGAGAGTGAGTTAGAAAAACTGGCTTCCGTCATCCAAAACAGCGTCGGCTTCTCAATCCAAGATCGAATCGGTCTCGGCGACATAGCATCGTTCGAACGAGCGCTAGACATTAAAATTGTAGTATTTCACAGATCTAACGCCATGATATTAGAAACCTAAAAAAATTCAGACGAACCCCATCCAAAAACGGTCTTTCTGTATCTCCACGACGAGCACTACTACATGATAATGAGTTTGAAGGGGTTCCTCGGTTCACCATATGTGTGTCCATTTTGCTACAAATCTTACAGCAACCGCAGATACCATCGATGTAAGTACGCCTGCAACATCTGTTTCGATGCGGAATGTTACAGGTTCCCTGTAAGAATCATTCATTGCCCCGAATGTTTGCGTTACTGTAAATCGGCTTATTGTTTCGAAATGCATAAAAAAAAACCACCTCCCGGTCAGGAATACCCCGCCTGTGATATGATCAAATACTGCAAACTATGTAACAGACGTTACGACGTTAAACCGGGCAACGAGAAAACCAAACACATATGCTCACCAGACAAATGTGTGCATTGTGGAGAGCGTCTGATGGACGATGGAGCACATCAATGCTTTATACAACCTCTAGACCCTAAGGAACCATGTGAAAAGTATATTTTTTACGATTTTGAAACGCGTTACGAAAACGGCCGCCACGAGGCAAATTTTGTCTGTGCCCAGACGTTCAAGGGCAAAAAATTTACCGCCTTTGGTGCAGACTGCATCGCTAAGCTAATCAAGCGCTTCAGACAACCCCGATACAAAGGCTACTGCTTCATCGCTCATTACGCCTCCAGATTTGACGCCTTTCTAATTCTGGAGTATTTTTGCAAAGCGGGGATCGAGCTCGAAGTCATAATGCAAGGTTGCAAACTACTCCTGATGTACGACGACGCGTTTGCCCAACGATACATCGATAGCTACTCATTTTTCCCATTCGCTCTTGCCAAAATTCCCGCGGCATTAGACTTGACGATGACTGAAAAAGGCTATTTCCCCCATCTTTTCAACAGGGTGGAAAATGAGAACTACGTCGGACCGTACCCTGACAAAAAGTTCTACAACTACGAGAACATGTCGGATAAAGACCGAGAAAAGTTCGACGCGTGGTACAGCACGGTGAAGGGCGAGCTCTTTAACTTTAAGAAAGAACTGTACGACTACGGCGTGAACGACGTCGTGTTATTACGTGAAGGATGCATGAAGTACAGGACGTCATTCCTACACTGCACCCAACTCGACCCTTTTGCCTTCACGACGATCGCCAGCTGTGCAATGGGGGTCTACAAAACACATTATCTCGCCAGAAACACGCTAGCCCTGACGCATAACAAGGCGTACATCCATCAGAATAAGTCCTACTCGAGCGGTTCGATCCAATGGCTCGAGTATATAAAAAAGACTCGAAACGTGGACGTTCATCACGCCGTAAACCACGGCGAAGTATCGATCGGTAAGTACTTTTTAGACGGCTACTACGAGCAGGACGGCGTCAGGCACGGCTTAGAATACGGGGGGTGTGTTTTCCATGGACACTGCTGTCGCTTTGAGCCCCATCAGACACATCCCCTGTCCGGAGTACCCTACGGGGTTCTCAGGAACCAGTTTGACGATAAGATTGAAATTCTCAGGAATGCGTACGGTTTGCAAATCGAAGTTCTGTGGGAATGCGAATGGAATCGGATGAAAAAGACCGATCCCTCTGTGATAGAATTTATGGCCGATTATTCCGCCCCTGAGAGATTGAATCCACGAGATTCACTTTTTGGAGGTCGCAGCAACGCGTATAAGCTATACCACAAGGTGAGCGGCGATGAGAAAATAAGATATCTGGATTTCACCAGTCTGTACCCTTTCTGTCAGGCCAGGAAAAGCTACCCGATCGGACACCCCGAAATCATTTTCGCAGATTTCGAACCGATTGAAAATTATTACGGACTTATCAAAGCCACCGTGTACCCTCCGCGTAACTTACTGCACGGCGTCCTCCCTTTCCGATCGGGCGGAAAACTGACTTTTCCTCTATGTAGAACCTGCGCTCAAGACCAAAACCAGACCTCGAGCTGTACCCACACGGATCAGGAAAGATCGCTCTTGGGCTGTTGGGTCAGTATCGAGCTTTTAAAAGCCATCGAGAAGGGCTATGTGGTAGCCAAGATAGACGAGGTTTGGCATTTTCCACAACGGTCAGACACGTTGTTTGCCGAATACGTAAAAACCTTCTTGTGTTTGAAACAACAAGCTTCCGGTTACCCTTCTCGATGGCTTTTAAAAGCTCGATACTGACCCAACAGCCCGAGAGCGATCTTTCCTGATCCGTGTGGGTACAGCTCGAGGTCTGGTTTTGGTCTTGAGCGCAGGTTCTACAGAAAACTGTCAAAAACATGGTACTCCCGCGTGAGATACGTTCATGCGCGTAATTTGCACGGGGGTTACGGGGGTCATGACCCCCCCAAAAATCAGATCCAGCTAATATAACCCCCCCAATATCATCACATCATTCAGATTAAAATAGATATGAAATATTCAGAATGAATACTTTTGTTCATTTTCTTTATTAATTTCATTTGCAAGCAAGAAAGATAGTATCATATTTTAAATAATCTGTAATGTACCCCCCGCCCACCGCACCGATTTGGTATTACCAAAGTCTCTGGTATTACCCAACCCGCTTTCTGTACCAAGTTTGTTCACTATTTTGCACAGTCGATGGGATGAATGGTTGGAGAAAGCTGACGGAAAGATGAAAAGGACACTGAAAGGCAGCCAGACAACGATTTGTCATTGTTTGTCGACACCAGCCAAAAAAAAAGAAAAAAGAAAAAAAAAAGAAAAACGAAAAATCCTGACCAAACGGAGGTACCCTTAAGTTAGCTGTTAAGTTAGCTCAGCGTTTCTCAAAGTGTGGGGAATAGAAACATGACAAACAGGTTTTGTGCCCATCTTTTTAATTCCGTTATTTATTGACCATACACTCAAAACAAAGACACATTTAAATGTAAGCCTTGACGTTACTTAACCTCTTCACACGTAAGTTTAAAAGTATTTCAAGGCTACCGTTATTGATCGTAGTATCGCTTTATGGTTCCCATGGAGACGCGCCATTCATTGCTTGTCACACCGTAGCCACAATAGTGCTGAATGACTGATGATCTGCTTTTATTTCCTTTTTTATTCAAAATTTCACAAATGTGTTAGCTATAGCAGGATATATCTGATATTCCGATTGTGAAATATGTGCAAGTGGATGTGTTTTGTTGTTCAAACACCTTTATAACGATCGCATTACTTGAGCTGTATGCGCAACGTATTTTAGGTATCTATCTTATTAAAATACCTAAAAAAATACGTACATTATTAGGAATTTACCACCTCTGGTTCAATTTGAGATTATTTTTATTTTTGTTTGTTTTTTTGTTTTTTTGTTGTTCTTTTTGCATGGATTTTGCAAAGTGTCAAAATGAATCAAAGCACAACTAGGTTAATGTTAGTCCACACTTGTATTGATGTTATCAGAGGCTAAATGCAAACACAATTATTATTATTTTTTAATCTAATTTTGAGTCTTATTTCAGGCAAAGTGATAATATAATTGCACTTTCATTTTCTTTATTTGAAAATTTTTAATGCTGTTATTTGATGTTAAGTTTTTAAAATGTGATGTTAATAAAATACATTTTAACAGTTAAACTTAAAGCCTAGTTTATTAACATTTTGTTGGGGTGATTGGGGACAGGTGGGGCTCGAAACCCTTTCCTACCTCTGAAGTGGGGAATGGCAGAAAAGTTTGAGAAACACTGAGTTAGCTGATGATTTGTTTTGTTGACTGGAGTTGGCTGGCTAGATGTTCGTTTGCCAGTGTCCTATGAGGTAAAGCCAGAGGGTGCCAGGGACTGTGTAGAACCAATGTCACTGAATTGTAACTGCTGTTTGCTCCAATACAGTCACCCGTTTTGGGGGGGATTGCATAATTAAATTATGCAAATTAGCATGTTACCTTTTACACAAGAAAATAATACAATAAATTAATAAATAAATAAATATGCCGCGAGTTTAACATCCCCAATGGTAGACCCAAAGTTATGCCCTTGGATACGTTAGTTTTAATTAACAACGTCTTTGAAGATATTATAATTGGTTAGTAAACTCGGAAGATAGTGAAGTGTAGCGTGCAAACGCGGGCGCTGGGAAAACTGGAGGTCAGAAAGGCGATGTGAAAACACCTCCTTTCTGATCTCTAAAAATGTAGGATCTTGTTTTATCAGAAACAGTCGGTTTCAGTATATTTTTTATACAGTTCATGTATAACTTTTTAAAAGAACAGAATGTTTTTTTTTTTTTTTTTTTTTTTTCAACCTTTAATTAATTATATTATATAAATTATATAAAGAGCTACATGTTTTTCAATCTCTGTCGTACTGTGGCAGGCGCGCTCTCTCTCTCTGTCTGACAGTGAGAACACGCGCATGCAGGCGCGCTCTCTGTCTCTCTCCCTGCGGGCGCGAGCACGACTCAACCGTGTGCTATCATTCAGAGAGAGCCCGACAGATGGAGCCGCGAGCCCGTTTCTCACAAAGCTGAAGGTAAGCTAATTTTATTCAGATAAAGCAATCGCTTTTAGTAAGCTTTTTATAACCTTTTTAAAAGAACAGAATGTTTTTCAACCTTAGTTAAATTGCTTTAGATTATATAAATTATAGAATGTTTTATATATAAATGCGAAATAACTAAAATGTTTTTCACCTTTAGCATGATAATTAATTATATCATATAAATTATAGGATGTTTTATATACAAACGTAGAACACACCGATCCCATTTATACACTGCTCAGGAATGTAATGGGAGGGGGGAGAAGCCATAATAACTGGGATAAAGTTCAAACAAGTTAGCTGGCACAAACTTCAAACAAGCTAACTGACACAAAGTTCAAACAGCTTCTTTCAAAACCACATGATCGATGCATCGGGAGGGTTTCCTAAAACCATGATTTAGAACTAACTAGGTCAATAGGGTAAAACTTTCTGTCAAAACCACTTGATCGATGCGTGGGGAGTGTTTCCTTTACCGTTTAAACTAGCCGTCAAAAACTATAATTTAGTACTAACTAGGTCAATAGGGTAAAACTTTCTGTCAAAACCACATGATCGATGCGTGGGAAACGGTCATAGGTTAGCCCCTGAACTCATTCCGGAAGTTCAACCCATCCATCATAAGGTCACCGGAAGTTCAACCTGTCAAAAGGTCAAAGGTCAAAGTCATAAATCATCATGACATAAGCAGTAGAATATATACTACTACTTTCACTTGCAAACTGTCACCAATGTGACAGATGTAAACACATTGTACCTGTTAAAAATCACGTCCAACCATGATGTGCATAGTTTTCTGGATCGTCAACCAGAGACTGTCAAAGCGGACTACCAGCAACTGCAAAATGCTTTGATTCCTGAATTCTATGATCCAGACTCAGACCATGGGCTCCTTATTGCTATGGACCTCAAACAGGGCCGACTTGAAAACCCACATACTTTCTATAGTCAGCTATGAAAAGCCTACTTCGGAGCATGCAACGAACCAGGTATGGAACAGGATGTCGACTTAAAAACTCTGTTCCTCCGAAACCTACATGCCAGTTGGAGTTTTCATGTCAGAGTCCCAGCGTGTCTGCATAACATGACTACACAAGAGTTACGGAATTTAGCCCACAAGACTATTTCTGAAAAGACTGTGAAAAACCCCACAATCTCTGTCTCTGAACACTGCTTGGAGTTAACCCTAGAGGGCGCCCCACAACACCGCAGTCACAGACCTTTTTACAGAGAGTCAATACCATTCCAAGCCAGCAGAGGGCAACACAATCGTGGTGGTGCTCGTCTAAAGCACCAGAGCGAGCGCTCTGAAAGATTCTGGGACCGGCGACCCAAAAAGAGCCGATCCCCTCCGTCTAGGACACAAAGCCCCGACAGCCGGCAGTGGAACCACTCTCGACATGACACTGGTAAGCTCAATCCTGAGCCCACATCAGAAAAACACAGGGCAGCCACATCTGAGACAGCAGAGATCCTGAGGGTGTTGAAAGAGCCTCTTTACATAAAAACTTGCAAGGAAGCCAAGAAAGACAACCCAAACATTTTGTCTAAGCATAAGAACTGAAACCAACACCCTGTCTAACTGCCATCTGTATGAGCCAAGCACCCCGAACACTGCTCGTCATCCACAGACCACAGAGCTAACTGTCACATCACAAGGTGACAGCATCACCCAAGCTCCACAGCTGACAGCTGCACACCCTGAACGAGACAGCACAGGTCCTCACACCAGGTACCACAAACCCAAGGTACCTGAAAATGCTGCTTTGACTACCTGCCTTCGCAGCAAGCTACATGAGACCGGTCCTAACCAACCATCGATCGTCACACCTGCCCTGATGCTAACATTCCTGGGCAGCCTTGTCAAAAAGGGGGTGTCGTAAAGGAGTGAGCATGGAAGACCTGATCGACACAGGATCAGACCTTACGGTGATCTCATCTCACCTTTTCAAAAGAATCCAATTTGAAGCTAAGAGACAAGATCGAACTCTTACACCACAAACTTGTGAACTGAATGTACAGCTGTACAGCCAGAATGACATCCGGTTTGAACAGGTTGCTTCCATTCACCTGACAATCGGTCCGATGAGTCTAGTACATCCTATTAATGTCTCACCAATGAACACTCATGCATTTCTCATCGGCAAAGACCTGCTAGACCACTTTGACCCTTTACTGAACTTCAAACAGCTAAAAGACTTTGCTCAAGTGCGAGAACTTCTTTCCCTCCAGCCACACAGGTTGCCAGAGCCGGACTGCCAGGTCACAGAGGTCACGGGAACCCCAGCAGCCAGCCCCAACGACAGACCAAAGCTCAAATTCACTCCTCTGCACCTTAGTCAACGAACAGGGTACGGTGGTACCAGCTTACACCAAAGGGGTCGCTGTTCGGCTCAACATGCGATGTGGTCAAACCTTAAACCACACGCTGGGTTTCTTCCAACACTCACCCGAATGTGTGGAACTCGGACTCACACTTAAAGCCACACCCCTCACTGAAGTGTCATCTCATGTAGTCTACATTCCTTGCAACAACTGCACCGCAACTGACATCAACATTCCCAAGGCCTTCCGGCTGGGATGGCTAGTGAGCCATGACTTTAATGACTTTGAACTTGTACTACCTGTCATTGGGCCCATTCCACCTGCACTGATACCCGAAGGGAGTACAAACAACACATTGTTCACTGCACCCATCAAATCCGTTGCCATCACATCTGTCATGTCGGTGACCAAAGACCAGGTGTGCAGAATGGATCTGACAGAGGACCAACACCTCGCAGTATACACAGTCTCCCACCAGAACGTCAGTGAGACTGATGAAGCTGCTACACCTCTCAATACCAAACTGACTGATGACACACCGACGGAGGAGCCTTACACAGGTTTTCAATCTCAAGTGCAGCAAATTCTACAAAACGCTCATGCACTTCAGAGCTATACAGATCGCCAAAGACTCAGAAAAGTTCTACAGTGCGCTACATATAATAATGTACAACCCAGTGCGGCTACTTAGTGTTCTACAAAAATATAACATACAATTTATTAACCAATCAGAATCAAGCAGTTTAGTAAAAATTTTCTGAAAAGAATCAATCACTTATGACAGATTTAATTTGGTCTTTAAGTTGCATCTAAACATTGATCACCAAACTTAAGCAGAAGCTCAACTGAGTGTGATTAACGCACAACAAATATCTTCTGGACGGTCAAACATTCTGCGTAACCAATGAGGTTCATTCTAGTGTGTTATGCAGCACAGAAGAGGTTGGATCTTGTGTGTTATTCAAGTTAGGTTTAGCTTCTGATCAATGTTTACAAGCAAGTAAAAGACTAAATAAAATGTTAATTATAACAAGTGATTGATTCTCTTCAGAAAATTTAGACTAAACTCCTTGATTCTCATGGATTTGTTTTCTGATCTCTTTATGATTTTTTTTTAAGCTTGACTATGGAAGGAAATCTGACAACATTCTGTCATCAAAAATATCTTAATTTGTCTTCTGAAGAATGAAAGTCTCATGGGTGTGAAACAACATGATGAAGAGTAATTAATGAAAAATTTAATTAAATATTATTTTCAATTTGGGGTAAACTAGCCCTTTAAGTGATTAATGAAAAACTACTTACCAGATACTCCTTGATTAGATGGTCAACATCTTCCACAAGGTACACCATAAGGTATTTTAGAAGACACCCCCTTTTTTTGATTCACATTGAGGCTCTAGGTGAGAGCACAAACACACACAATGCATTATTATGAAGTCCGATTTTGCATTTATATCTCATTTTGCATTCTAACTCAAGCATGATATAATGATTGTAATGTACTGAAACATTATTATAATAAACAAAGGAGGGGGGAGGAGTTGATTGCTTTTTCCAAAAATGTTTGACAACTTAGGATCTGCTGTAAAGATTTTAGTATAAAGAAAAACATTAAATACTGACATGAATTGAGACAAATTATATTTTCATACGGTCACATACCTCTGTGGTAATTTAAAAGCTATTCTCTAGTGTTAGTCATTCCTATTTAAAAAACATGAAAATAATATTCACAGTTGTTTACTTTGGGACTCAATAAAAGGTACAATTCTGGAATTTCCAGAAAACAAAATTCAAGCTGTAAAGCAGAGGAAAAGGTGAGATTTTACATTTTAGTTTTTTGTCGGGGCAGTTAGCACCATCCATAATAATCACTAGACTGTAATTAATAATTAAACCTTAAGACATACTATTGTAGTGATATTGTCAGCATAATGCAGTATAGTACAGGTGAAACAAAGGAATATGAATTATGCCTCTTCAATCAGAACTCATTTTCTAATTCAATACGTTTAATTAATGCAAAACTGTCAATCACCTACTATCCGTCTCACATTCTTTTGCTAATATGGGTGCGTTTTAAGGGACATGGCATCTGGGAACTAATTTTTTTTTTTTTCTCAGTCATTTTGCTCCAAATTCAATCTATTTCTTGTGGACTAGAGCACGTACGCACATGCGCACTATACAAAATCGGTGTCTAAAATCTAGACAAACTGTGTATATGACATTTGTATATATTCTAAATAAAATATATACATTGTACTTAATGTCAGCTTGCTAATTTTGCTCAAGATAATGATTTATTAAGTCCATGTCTTAAAAACAAGAAACTATGCTTCTAACCACAACATTAACTGAATCGGACAGCACCATTAACTTCTCATATAATGTTAACGTTACAGCTCCTGCAGTCAATGTTTAACTAACGTTAGATTAACGTTAGTCAACGGTCAGGGTGCATATGAGAAAGGAGTTAAAGTAATTTATTCAAGGACTAACTTAGTAAAAGACAAACGAGCCTTATCACACAAAACTACCATTATACTTTCCTTACACCACATAAAATAAAAAATAATAAAATAATAACTACATAAACTTTGCATTTGTCAAACAGAGGCAACAAGCTTATTGCGATGGCATGGTTTGGCTAGCTTTAGCTAACACGTGCACAAGTTGTCTGTAAAGTAATTGCCTAATTGTCCATCCTGCCACTGACCATTAATGTGAATGGAAAAACATTTATTTTCATGAAAATAACACGAATGCTCACCTTGTCTAATAGCGATTTCCTGGGCAACACACAGTTTTCATACTCGATACGATAATGGCGGATGGCAAAATGCTGGCGAGCGCGGAGTTGATGTGACGTCATGTGGTCACATGACATGAAACTTTTTGGTTTAAAGTAAAAATACTACTCAAGTCAAATTGTTGCTTTTAATTTGTTCTAGGGGGTTCGTTATTTGCTTTAAGGCAAACTGAATAAAACAGGTTTAAACCAGAAACCATGATTTTCACCTAGTCCAATGTGAAAATGCACTTTAAAAGAACAACACAGTAGTTTCACTTTTTTTAGTGTATCTTTCATTCATTCTTTTTTCCGGTAGATCATCTCATTCTGTTTGTGACACTGTATGCTGCAAAACCATGACGTTTTTTTACTACCAAGACGCAGTTTCTTAGCGTGAGTTAAGTACAAATATAGCAAATACAAATGTAGGAAATACAGTCTTTATATGGTTTCCATTGAAAAACGGCAATCTGTCATCGATGCTTGAGGCTTAGATCTTTATAATGATACATAGTTTGTCAAGATTAAATTTGTCCCGTTTCATTTAATCTATTCTTAAACACTGACACGTGCGAGTTTAGTGGCGTTCAGGATACCCGCGTAAGACCTGCACAAATAAAATGAACACCATATATACAGTTCAAGTTAAATCTTTTGCACTCACTGTTGTACACAGAAGCAGTTCCAGGCAGATGACGTATGTAGGTCTCCTTTGCGCATGTGCCGCTCAGAAGTGACAGTCACTAATTAGAAGTACATAAATGATGATTTGCAAAGAAGAATGTCTGAGGATTTCGATATAAGCCAAAGGGAGACTGGTTTTCCTTTGCTAAAATAAGGAAACTTTGCTTCCTTTCCTCCTGTTAATAAATGTTGGTTTTCACGAGACTCACTGGCGCATGCGCAGCACTGACCTCATACGTCATTAGCCCAGAGCTGCTTCCATGCACAACTGTTGGCGCAAGCTACATTAAGTGATTATTATGTTTTGAATATGGATACATTTCTTACAAAATGCATTGATTCCCTACAGAAGGCCTTTGTTCATCCCCCGGAGCCATGTGCAACACTTTTTTTCATGTAAGGGCACTTTTTATTTAACTTCTTTTGGACTGATGCATGCAACACCTGCTGAGAGCTATGTAACAGCTTGAAAGATCAAAGATTTTTAAATTTTTATAAAACTATGACTGGATTCGTCTGAAAGAAGAAAGTCATATAAACCTAGGATAACTTGAGAGTGAGTAATCTATGGGCTAATTTTAGTTTTTAGGTGAACTAATGCTTTAAATTATACGATTCATTCAGGGATTAAGTTATGCTCTCTTTATGAATGGGCCAGGTAGAAGATGTCTATCAGGGATTAAGTTATGTGATTCATTCAGGAATTAGGTTATGCTGTCTTTATGAATGGGCCATTGAATCATTGGTTCACCTGATTCATTCAGAACACTGATTCATTTAGAAACTAATAATTGCTGTCTTGCTTGCAGACATACAACAGTCCTGCTGTGATATTATAGGTAGCCTAATGTTTTCATTGAAATAAAAAATGGAAAAAAAGCAAAATGAGACAATATTGTGTCTAATGTATAACACATCCCTTTGACTCTGCGAACCCTGTACCGGGTCCGAAAATAGCCTGCAAAATGTTTGTGTTTCATTTGCAAAGCCTTCCTTATATGGTATCAGCCCATATATGGGTTCATTTGAAAGCTTATAGTGTTTTCTTTACAAAGAATACCATTAATTGGGGTTTTATGATTAATAAAGGAGTCAAATTAAGCTAAGAATTATATTTTTCCCACAAACAAATTTCCGTCTAACGATTGCGAATAATTTTTCAGAAGAATGTGTATTTCAAATATTTTTCACAAAACAGTCAAGACATATATCATAGGAAAGCTCTCACTCTCAGGAATTTGACAATGTAGATCATTGTATTGTGTGACAATCACAGATCGAATGATCTTCAATAGAATCACAATGTAAAATTTCTCACCTCAGTGAAAATTATTATTTATCCTCGTTGCACCGCTTCTGTCTGCGTCTTGGAGTTGATCAATGTATAATAATCATACTACAAGTTGTGGACCACCGTCGCCGTTGAGAGGACAGAACGCACATCTGGTGAGGCTATACGTGTGTAAGTTACTTTTATATATTTGAATCTTTATTTTGAAGCTTGAAAGCTCAGCTAACAATATGGTAAACTGTTTATTGACAGAAAAGTACAGTACTTGTTGCATCTCAGTAAAAGTACAGTAAATCCACATGGATTATTACAGTGTTGTGTGTATGAACATATATTTGTTTGTTTACACTCTGAAGGTCGTGTTCAAGCTTCGGGGAGCGGATTTGCGCGTCCAAACAAACAGAGATGTTGGAAAAAAGGATGCAGTGATGGAGATACAGGTCAGATGCCATTATACCAATACAGAATGGACATAAATGAAATTATATGAAGCTGGAGATTGTGGATTCTATTTTTTATTGTGATAGACCAGATATTTTTTATAATTTAAAGCAGTTTGCTAGTTTGCAGTTTTGAGTTATCCACTTTCAAAGACCGTGTTTAGAACACACACAAAAAAAGCGGCTTGTATTGAGGTGGTTCATCATATGAAAAACAACATAAATAATACTATTTGTAACAAACAGCAGCTTTTCATGTAACTTCAAAGTGTTTTCTTTAAAATGATATAAAGATATTGCATGTATTCTGTAGCCGATTTGACTCGAATCAGACAAATTAAAGAGTCGATTAGGACTGTGGTTGAAACACGAGCCAAATTCCTCAGTAAGGCAACAGGAAGTAATAAAACATTCTGTGCCACAAGTCCCAAGCAAGATAACCAGCCAACCAATGCTTTCACAGAACAGCTTTCAACATTAACATCACTAGAACAATTATTGACCATTTCAATTCGGAGAAGAGATTGTCAAATTTGGGGCAAGTGAGATGCAACGTCGGACATCACATGTAAACCCATGAGAGTTATACACAATATCCTTAAACACTTCCCCCACCTAGCAGAACCAGTCTGAAATTCATAAGGGGGGCCTTTCAACCTCTGGTCTCCACAGAAATCTTTGTCAAGAGAATGACAAAGAAACTGTCTTCTGTACATATATATGGACCAAGATGAACTCAATAAGACTTGTAAATGAATATCAGTCCATCGCTTCACTCCATATTCATTTATGTGTAACCCACACATTTGACTATCATGTTTATAATCCCTTATTGTGTATGTCTTTTAATAACTATTGGATAGCTTAAGGATACATATTCATGTTTCATATGTATGTGCTTGAATCTGCTTGCTTGAAACAGTCATGACCACCAGTTATTTGTCAAATGTATCATATTCTTGTTATAGGAATCATGTCCAAAATTAGACCCTGCAAGAGTGGGAAAATTCGGACCATGTGCTTGATAAGATAACATGATTTATGATACCCCAGAGCCTAGACAATATCTGATTGGTCAAGACAACATTTGAGGTGTGGCCAACAGGCCAGTTTAAATACTCAGGACACCATCAAATTTTGCTTTTAGCTTCTAGCTTTGCTCTGCTATTAGTCATGTATGCTTTTAGTTTTAGCTTTGCTTTTGCTATCAGTCATGTCAGCTTTTAGCTTTGCTTCTTATCTTTAGCTTTTCGCCATGCTGTTAGTCATCACTGTTCTTTGAGCGCGGTTCCAGCGTGTTTCGGCCTGCACGCCTGCTGCTACTTAGCCACAATGAGAAGAAACACCACCTAGTCTCGTCAAACTTTACTTCTTTTCTTTTCCGTTTGAGAGTTTCGTGTTCTGAGTTAAGATTTGTAACGCCATGTTGGACCTCGACTGCCCGTTCAACTTCAACCAGCCCACACAACTCTGCGTCTTCAGCCAATGCCCAACCACGGGCTTCCCAAGATGTCACTTCAGCGACTACTGAACTTCCAGCCAATCAGCGACATCGGGAAAAACCCCTTTCAATGACAACAACTGGAACACAGGCAATGTACCTTCAGACATTTGTACTGGTGAATCTAATATAATTTTAACCTCATTGAGGAACTCAATGCGAGGGTTAATTAAGTGATTGATGGCTGTTCATGTCTATGCAATTTCACGTATTGCTGTAAACTTGGGATTCCACATTTCCATTCTCTTAAACTCATCTTTCCCTAACGTTCGATCTTCCTGCAACTTGTGTGAGTGCGTGCGTTTGTGTGTTAGATTATTTTATATGTCTTAGATTTACCTAATAAAACCTAATTTATATTGAAAAGAGAAGTATCTTGTGTTTTGTGCTTACAAGTTAATGTCTTAAACTGCCGATCTTGTTACTGTGCTAATTGATAGTGTTTTCACTATACTTGGGATATTAATATCCAGCGCAGATTTGATGTTAAACGGCTCATTCAGTGAATCGCAGGGCGTCTCAGTGATCAGCCGTGAAACAGTGATTCTGTTCAAATTCCCTTTAAAATCTTAAATGATTCCCTTTGAGCTAAATTGACCTGGTTCCCTTACAATTCCATGGCAAATAAGCACTGGGACACTACAAATTTGGGCAGGCGGAAATTGTATACAAAAAGGGTATTATTCCTTCCTTCAGTTGGAATAGAATAACTTTTGCATAGATTAAGATAGAAAGAAATGTCCTTTTTCCTATTTTAGTTTACATCTGCTGGAAACACATAAAATAGGTCCCATGAGGCAGTCATACCCAGGCCCTGAGCTATACAATTTCAAACTTCAGTTTATAAAAAATAAAATAAAAAAACGCCTTATTTTTTCACTATTTATTATAACACAGACAACATATAAAATAATTTTTTGTAAAATGTAATTTCAAAGGGTTTCCTGTAAAATGATACCAAACGTTTGTATTTAAACCATTGTATGTGTGTATTGGAAGCTTTTGAATCATATATATATATATATATATATATATATATATATATATATATATATATATATATATCTGATAACTATATTGTAATCATATATAATATTATAAGGTCATGTATGCGCTGATAGCGCTAAAGTAATCCTTATTAGATCATTTAGATCCAGGCATTTCCAGTTTAATTTCCTTTGATTCCAGGTATTTTGACATCCCATTATCCTGTTCTGTGTATTAAAAGTGTTCCCTGTTCTCTGTTGGCTATTAAATGTATTTTGTGTTCCTGAGTTTTCCCCTTACGAATTAAAGTCCATTTTTGAAGGAATCTCCAGCATCTCTTGCATCTCCTTGGTCTTCGTTCCTTACTTGCCCCCAAGGGAAACATGACAGAACAGCCAACCTAAACAAAGTAAAGCAGTGCCATTTCTTTCAACAATTATTTTCAGTTTTTTGAAAAGTGTTTTGTTTGTTTTTCCTGCTCGATCCACTGTGCCATAATGGAAGAACAAACACTGTTCATCACAATGGCTCAGTGAGCCCAGACCCTATCGTCTTTGTGAGGGCGTTTGTGCTGCTTACCCTCGCCAGCTCCCTCAAGGGGAATACCCTTGCAATGTTGTTCCAGGTCGGGATCAGTGTTGGGAGTAACGGCGTTTAAGTATAACGGCGTTACTAACGGAGTTTAATTTTCAGTAACGGAGTAATCTAATTAATTACTTTTCCCATCGTTGCAATGCCGTTATCTTTACTGAGAATGTAAAGTGTCGCGTTACTATAATTTGGTTGAATAAAGCGCGAGGTGTCATGCTTTGGCTAGTGGCTACACATCAGCTGCCTGACACACCGTTGCAAATCTGATGATGATTGGCTGGGTGGGTGGTGCCCTGCTCATGCTGTCTCACTGCACGCTCTGACAATCACTTAACAAAAGACGGCGTCAGCGATTATGGCGTTCTCGAACTGGAAGTACCGGGAATTAAAGGCAAGAATGTTTCTGTAACATGCACGCTATGCCCAGGAAAAAAGACTTTATCCAAGTCTGCCTCAAGCAACTCAAATCTTATGAACCACCTCACATCAACACATGCTAACATGTTACTGTACTGAATATTCTATGCTGTGTTCACATCAGACACGACTTGCGCGAATAAATCGTGCTATTCGCATGTAGTTGGACACTTGAACATTTTGAGTTCATACGCTTCATTCGCGAGTGAAATTAACGTCACAACAGACGCGAATTCGCGTCATGGGGGGCTTCTGCCAGTTGAGATCACGCAGCATTTTCAACCACCATTTTTTATTCGGATATTTTTCTAAATATTACTGTTATCGTGTCATGAAATGTAGTTTTAAAAGTATTTCATGCAAGAATGTAGTTGTTTTAAACTCAAATATGCGGTTTATTTACAAATTTTTTTCGTGATTTTCGGAGGTTGTCTATTCGCGCCTTTGCATTGACTTAACATTGAAATCACTCGCGCCAGACGCTCTATTCGCATCTGGTGTGAACGCACCATAAGAGTTTGATAGTGTTCTGTTTATTGTGCTGTATATACAGTTAGAGATTTGCACTAATGGCCAGGTTTCCCTTTTTTAACCAAGTTTAAATTTGTTTGTCTTAATTTTGCACTTGAATTTTATTTTCAATATTTATTTTTTATGTGTTTTTATTTCTATGCATATCATATGGCAGGCTGCAATCTATTGAGTTCAAATTAATACAACATTTTCTAAAATACTTGTTTTTATTCTTCAATCAGTTAATATAAACATCTTATATATTAAAGATGTTTTAGGAAGTAATGGCATTATAGAACATAAAAAATAACATCCTGGTTACTTTGCTAAGTAACTAATTACTTTTACAATGTGATAACTGAGTTACTAACTCAATTACACTTTGGGAGAAGTAATTTGTAACTGTAACTAATTACTTTTTTAAAGTAAGATGACCAACACTGGTCGGGATGACGTTCCATCATCCAAAGGAGCTCCCACACACCACCGACCTCTACTGGAAGGAGACAGTCATCCGGTGTCTGGAGAGTCTCCAATATCAATCCAGAGTCCCTCCTTCGGCAGTTCCCAATTAATGGCAGCCTGCAGTTAGTCAAGTCAGCCAGCAACTAATATAGCAGCTTGAAAGATTCCATGTTTGAAAGAATCTCCATTGTCTCCTTCCTCCTCGTTCCTTCCTCACCCGAAGGGAAATGTGACAGAAACATTAACATAATACCATAACCAAAAAAAAAAAATTATATATTCCAAACAGCAGGTTTCATATCTGGGTATGTTTAAGGGTAAGTAAGCGGGAAAAACTCTGCATTCAGTTCCAAAAACGGAGGTAACTTTCAAGTTATGCAAGTAGCCATAGCAACTTCTTCTCTGAACATAACCTGCACCGGAGTAGGTTCTGTTTCAGGGTAAGTTTACTTCAGTGCTAACAGCACATGCGCTATTAATAAGACTCCAATGGGCGTGACAGATTCCGCACAATATTTTATAATATTAAAATACAGTTAATGTATGTCATGTTAATTATAAAGCACTAATTAAAGCAATATATAAGGTAATATTATATTATTCTAATATGTTTGTTATATTGGCGGCATATAATGTTTTATATATTTATATACTTATGTGCATAAATTATAAAACATAATGACATTATGACAAGGTAATGTTTCTTTTATTGTATAGATAGATAGATAGATAGATAGATAGATAGATAGATAGATAGATCATGTTCTACAATATGAAGGTCTACAATATGTTACAAATGTACAATAAATATACAAATAAGGCAGTATTATGCAAATAATTTACAGATTTTAAATACTATCAGCATGATATAGAGATAGGTACAAATAGGTGGAATCGTGGTGATAGAAGTGCTCTCTCTCTCACACGCTCCACTTCTTCAGTTCTCATATACAGCACACAGTCAGTTCTCAGTGCTCAAATACACACACAACAGTCCAAATAATGTCTTTCATGTAGAATATCTCACATAAATACAGTTATGGATTAAGTGAACATGAATTTTTGGGTGAAAACTGAATGTGTCAGTATTACATGCATGCCTTTCGTCTTAAAGGGACAACATTCCTAATTGAGTACCTGTCCATGTCATTATAATGTTAATGATATGTATAATTGTCTGTCAGAGAGATAGGAATAAAACCAAGTAAGGGCAGCACCAGAAAAACACAAATCTGAGAGACGAGAAATAAGTAATTCATGGGAGACTGTGTCAAAGGCGGAGCTGAGATCAAGTAACAGAAGTATAGACAAAAAACCAGTACTATGGAATTGGTGAAAACCAGATTGAAATGATTATTTTAGATTAGAAAATACTTAAGCTGAGAGGCAACAATTCAGCTCCTGTATGCAGTGTTCAGTGCACACAGAGCCCATACAGAGAGACGTGTCTCGATCTCATTAACATCAAATGTGCATCTTCTTGCTTTTGTACCGGCAAAAACATACAAAATTAAAGCTGCAAGCAGCAAAGAAAGGGCCCTCGCACCCGGGCTCACCCCCACTCAGTGGCCATAGGAGAACAGTTAGGGTTAGAGTTAGGGTAAGGATTAGAACGTCGGGCAATGTGCTTATAAACAAGTCAATATTGTGCAAAATTTCCTGTTGCCAACAGGTGGTGCTGTAAATATAATTGAATATGGGCCTTTAGATGTGTTCAGGCCTGGACTCTTATAAAACATGTAATGTTTGAAGCAGACTGGGCATTGAGCTTGAGTTACATGATAGTACTAATAACATGCTTTAGCACTTAGTAAGTGTTGCTACCTTGTTTGAGAATATTTCTAGCATGTTTAGCATACAACGGCATATTTTAGTGTGTTGTTAATAGTGCATAAACAGTGTAAAACATGTTATTTCCTGTTGTCAGTAGATTTTGCTATAACTATAACCACATATTGTCACATACGGGAACACAGGAGACGAGAGATCAAGTGCAGTGTGAGTTTTAATTGGGTAATCCAAAATCCGAGTTGAAACAAGCAGGGGTCATAACCAAAGATCAGTCCAAAACAAACAGGGAACAAGAAACTAGAACACAAGGAACATGCAGAAACTTGGTGATGGAAAGTAAGGACTCCATGAAACAAACAGAAACAGACCGGTCTAAATAGGCAGGGTAATGACTATGAAGTGAAGACACCTGAGTGCAATTAACAGGAGTGCAATTACTGTGATGAAGGGACAAGGCCTTGTGGGAATTGTAGTGCCTGAGGTGAGGTGCCTATGGGGAAGTGAGACCACTAGTGGACACCCAGGGCAACAGCGACCAGACACCGTGACATTACCCCCTCCTCGACGGAGCAGCTACCAGATGCTCCACCCGAACCCAAGAACAGACCAAGGAACACAGAGACCAGGAGGGAGGTGGACCGGCGGAGGACCAGGGGGAGGGACGGAGGGCCAGGTAATATAGGGAAACAGAGACAAGAAGTGCCAAAAAAAACAAAAAAACAAAACAACAACAAAACACTAGTCCATGAGAGGACAGAAAGTTCAGTGGCCCAGGGCCGAACCGACAGGGCAGGAATCCAGGGTAGAGCAAGGTGGAATTTGAGCCAAGCGGTTGAGTCAGAAACCCACCAGGGCGGTGCAGAAGACCACCACATCCGTGCGGACGAGACAGAAGCCCACCATGGCGGTGCAAAAACCACCACATCTGTGTGGTCGAGACAAAAGCCCACCAGGGCGGCGCAGAAGACCACCACAACCGTGCGGTCGAGACAGAAGCCCACCAGGGTAGTGCAGAAGACCACCACATCCGTGCGGTCGAGACAGAAGCCCACCAGGGTGGCGCAGAAGACCACCACAACCGTGCGGTCGAGACAGAAGCCAACCAGGGCGGCGCAGAAGAACACCACATCCGTGCGGTAGAGACAGAAGCCCACCAGGGCGGCGCCGAGGACCACCACAGTGGGATCGATGACACAGGAGAGCAAGTCTGGATAGGCCAGTCTGAAACAGAGAACATGAACAAGTTAAGGGTGGCCTCCGTGGCCACGATAGGATCAGTCGAGCGCTCAGAGAGTTTGGCTGAGATGTGACGAGGCTCTGGAAGTTCCGCAGGGACGAGGAGAGGCTCTGGTAGTTCAGCAGAGACGTGGAGAGGCTCTGGTAGTTCAGCAGAGACGTGGAGAGGCTTTGGTAGTTCAGCAGAGACGTGGAGAGACTATGGTAGTTCAGCAGAGACGTGGAGAGACTCCGGTAGTTCCGCAGAGACGTGTCGAGGCTCTGGTAGATCAGCAGAGATGTGGAGAGACTCTGGTAGTTCAGCAGAGACATGGGGAGACTCTGGTAGTTCAGCAGAGACGTGGACAGACTCTGGTAGTTCAGCAGAGACGTGGTAGTTCCGCAGAGTTTAGACTGGATTCAGGAAGATCAATGGTGACTTGACTCTGCTCATGAAGATCATTGGTGACTTGACTCTGCTCATGAAGATCATTGGTGACTTGACTCTGCTCGTGAAGATCAATAGTGACTTGCATTTGCTCATGAAGATCAATGGTGACTTGCCTTTGCCCATGAAGATAGTCGGTGACTTGACCTTGCCCATGAAGAACACTGGTGACTTGACTTTGCCCATGAAGATCTTTGGTGACGTGACTTTGCCCATGAAGGTCATTGGTGACTTGCCTTTGCACATGAAGATCAATGGTGACTTGACTTTGCCCATGAAGATCATTGGTGACTTGCCTTTGCACATGAAGACCAATGGTGACTTGACTTTGCCCATGAAGAACACCGGTGACTTGACTTTGTCCTTGAAGATCACCGGTGACTTGCCTTGACTACTGAGGTCTAACTGTGGTATTGCTTAACTCATGAATGTCAACGGTGACTTGACCTGACTCTGGAGTTTCAACGGTGACTTGACCTGACTCTGGAGGGTCAACGGTGACCTGACTCGACTCTGGAGGGTCAACGGGAACCTGACTCGACTCAGGAGGGTCAACGGGAACCTGACTCGACTCTGGAGGGTCAATGGGAACCTAACTCAACTCTGGAGGGTCAGCGGGAACCTGACTCGACTCTGGAAGGTCAATGGGAACCTGACTCGACTCTGGAGGGTCAACGGGAACCTGACTCGACTCTGGAGGGTCAACTGTGTCTGTCATCTTGTGCAGAGGCGCTGGACAGGCGGCCATCTTGTGCCATGGCTCTGGACCGGTGGCCATCTTGTGCAGTGGCGCTGGGCCAGCTGCCAACTTGTGCTGTGGCGCTGGGCCGGCGGCCACCTTGTGCTGTGGTGCTGGACTTTCGGCCACCTTGTGTGGCGGCGCTGGGCTGGCGGCCATCTTGCGCCGGGGCACTGGGCTGGCGGCCATATTGTGCAGTGGTGCTGGGCTGGCGGTCCTACTGTCTGTAGACCACGGTCTAGAGTCGGCAATCCCACCGGGAGAGACAGGTGTGGCTGAGGTATCCCACTGAGATCGATGTTGTAGGTAACTGGTGAACCCCCAAAAGTCCAGGATCTCCAGCCCCTTCATCTCCCACCCAGGCAAAGGGTCATCCAGGCAGCCGTTAAATAGGTCCTTCAGGGTCTCATCATTGTACCCCAATCCTACCGCCAACGTCCAGAACTCCAGTGCTACACCACCCACCTCATTCCCCCTTTGACGGAGGGTGGTTAATTTACCGAATCTTCTCCTCCACTCGTTCATGCTGGCTGGGGAATGAAGAAAAAAAATCCCACTGATCTGATCTGATGGAGTCCTTCTGTCACGTACGGGAACACAGGAGATGAGAGATCCAAGTGCAGTGTGAGTTTTAATTGGGTAATCCAAAATCAGAGTTGAAACAAGCAGAGGTCATAACCAAACATCAGTCCAAAACAAACAAACAGGGAACAAGAAACTAGAACACAAGGAACGCGAAGAAACTTGGTGACAGAAAGTAAGGACTAAATTTTAAATAGGCAGGGTAATGACTATGAAGTGAAGACACCTGAGTGCAATTAACAGGAGTGCAATTACTGTGATGAAGGGACAAGGCCTTGTGGGAATTGTAGTGCCTGAGGTGAGGTGCCTATGGGGAAGTGAGACCACTAGAGGACACCCAGGGAAACAGTGACCAGACACCGTGACACATATAAGAATGTAGATATCTTCAGGCAGGGACACTTGTGAAGTCTGAATCAGATTGAACATTGTATGCACGAGATACAGTAATGTTCTGTTTCACTGCATTAATGGCATGCTTTGACACTTAGCTAGTGTCGCTAGCAAGTTTTAGCATGCTTCTAGAATGTTGCCTGCCTATTTAACACTTGTTGATGCCTTTTATTATGTTGCAAGGAGTCCATAACAGTGTTAAACGTGCCACTTTTGGTTGCCAGCAGGTGGCGCTATGACTATAATCGAATACAGGCATGTAGGTGTATTCAGGACAGGACTCTTATCAAATGTGTGAAGTTTGGGGCAGATCGGACATTGCTTGCCTGAGTTACAACAACTTCCAATTTCACTGTATTATTAGCATGCTTTAGCACTTAGCTAAGTGTTGCTAACATGTTTTAGTATGTTTCTATCATGTTGGCAGCCTATTTAACACTTGTTGATACTTTTAAATATGTTCCTAGGAGTCCATAACAGTGTTAACCATGTCACTTCCTGTTACCAGCAGCTGGCGCTATGACTATATCTGAATTTGGGCATGGGTGTTTGTTCAGGACAGAACACCTATCACACATGTAAAGCTTGTGGCAACTTCCTGTTTTACGGCAAAACATCAAATTTTGTCAGGCCACCAGGACCATACCCCTTGGCAAAACTTAAGATCTTCGCAATGTAATGTCACAAAGGTTTTATGATGACCCTTACCAGATTTGAAGATGATCCGATTAAAACTGTAGGAGGAGTTCCTCAAAGTACAAGGCACGGAAAAGGCAAAAAATTCACAAAAATCGTACAGGAAATTCATAATAACATACTTCCTGTTGGGTTCTGGATTTTGTTCCAAGATACTTTTTGTAGGTAATGGAATGTCACACATGTGTACCGATTTTTGTGCATATATGTAAAACGTAGCTCGAGACACAGTCCGTTGAAATTTTACAGGCGAATATGTCTTAAATATGTCTAAGTCATTTATATGTGCCAATTTGACTGCTGCCAGCTGGTGGCGCTATGACTATAACTGGATTTTGGTATGTAGATTTCTTCAGTCCAGCACTTTTATCAAACATATTTAATTTAGTCTAGACTGAATATTGTATGTTTGAGTTAGTAGAAATCATGATGTGTCCTATTGCCAACAGGTGGCGCTATGATTATAACTGAATACTGATTCTTTCCAAATAGTCAAGTCAAGTCAAGTCACCTTTATTTATATAGCGCTTTAAACAAAAAACATTGCGTCAAAGCAACTGAACAACATTCATTAGGAAAACAGTGTGTCAATAATGCAAAATGATAGTTAAAGGCAGTTCATCATTGAATACAGTGATGTCATCTCTGTTCAGTTTAAATAGTGTCTGTGCATTTATTTGCAATCAAGTCAACGATATCGCTGTAGATGAAATATGCAATATTCGGTGCATATTGGACACTGCATGTTTAAGTTAGAGTAAAACAAGCTATTTCCTGTTGCCAGCAGGTGGCGCTATCATTATAATGGGATATTGGTCTTCAGATGTGTTCAGGTCAGGACTCTTATTGAACATGTGAAGTTTGGGGAATACTGAAAATGTTA